>NC_092824.1:81077506-81272506 GCF_023375885.2 Dermacentor andersoni | reverse complement strand
ACAGGTGCTTCGAAGCTGATAATATTAATAATGACAACACCCTTCTTCTTTGGGTCTTTGTAACACCATTACAGTTACACAATCACTAAGCTTCCTGGACTACCTCATCCTTACCCACATAAGACGTGATTACTGATCCGGGCCTTCTTTGTCCACGGTCTGCCAATCGCTTAGTGGCACAGTCGTAATTCTCTCTCTCTTTTACTCCCCATCTGCCTCCCCACTTGTAGTCATAACCATCATCAGTCTTTTCTTTTTGTTCGCTGCAGGACGAAGGCACCCTTAACATCATGTGCCATTCTCGTTTTTATGGTAATTGTTGTGTGATATTGATCCTTGTACTGCGGAGCCGGGATTTAAATTCCCAGCGACCTCCAATTACCTGTCTTGCGCAAGCTGATTGCAACTCGAGCCTGTAAATTTCTTAATTTCATCTCCCCACCGAATTTTCGGCGTCATCGACTGCGGTTCCCCTTCCTTGGCGCGTTCATCCTGTAACTCTAATGGCCCACCAGTTATCTCCCCTACGCATTACATGGTGGCCTGCCCAGCTCCATTTATTTTCTGTTAATGTCAACTAGAATATCGGCTAACCCCGTTTGCTCTCTGATCCACACCGCTCTCTTCCTGTCGCCCTGCGTGTCTCGACTACACACTTAGACAAAGGTACACCCTTTGGGGTGTATATCTGCCACACAACAATAATCATCATCTGCCTTGCTTGCGTTTACTTTCGTGAAAACGCCGCACCCGCTACTTTCCTGTCGGGAATGCTACGTCATGCTGATAGCGCGCATGCCGTTCGTTACTGGGAAGCGCCGGGCTCGGCGCGTTAAAGAAAGGAAATGCGGACAAGACAGATGACGATTGTCGTTGTGTGGCAAAAGGGTGTAATTTTGCTTAAGAGTGCACTTCTAGGCAATACCCCTGCCGTTCCTTCTCCTTCTCTCTGTCTCTCCCGTTGGGCAGGTTTTCATTCTGGTACATTGGTACATTGCTCCGTTTCGCATATGGCTTCCTTAGGTATATGCTACATCACTGTCACGCATTTGGGACGCTCATCTAAACGCCTGTGTCCAATGTCCAAGCCCAGTTCCTGCGACGCCGAACACACACACACACACACGCACACACACACGCACACGCACGCACACACACACAGAGAGAGAGGGAAATATCTGTTGTACTATAAGCAGGACGCGCAGTCGTAACTCAACGCTATAATACTGATGGCACTGCGCGGACCCGCAGGCGACGCAATACCGCTCAATATGGTCGCGTCGTCGTAGTCGTGCATTTCCGGACACGGCATTTCGCAAGGCGCACGCCTCGGAACGTACAGGGCTGCTCATCTTCTGTCACGCCGGCAAGCTACTGCTGCTTGCTCGAGCGAGCCGAGGAAAGAAAAAAAAAGGTGCTAAGAAAGAAACAAGCACAGAAAACGAGATATGAGACGGGTTTATGTGTGCATCTCACCGTGACCGCCGCGTATATATAAAAGCAACATTGTGGGGAAGACGCATTCGTCGGCAACGGACGGATGGAATCACGGGAAGGCACCAGCGTGAAGCAACGCGCTACACGAATAGAGTGATGTAGGGAAAGGCGGGAAAGGAGGAAATCAGTCGACAGGTGGCAGTGCGTGTTGGTGAAATACGGAGACCCCTGGATTGAAAGACAGAGCGCGAGACGAGACGTAGCGAGCGAGAGAGAAAGAGTAATATGGGAAGGCAGGGATGTTAACCAGTCAATAGTCGGGTCGGCTACCCTACGCTGGGGGAAGGGAGAAGGGGGAGCGAGAGAAAGCAGAGAGAAGGTGTAGATGCGCGTACGGACAGCATTTGAGTTAAAGCCGCTCGCACGAACCAGAAGTTCTGAGAAAGCATAAAAGTGCCTTCACTGCCTTCTGAGCCGATGATCGGTCGGGACGGTGCTCTGGTAACGTCTGTTCACTCAGAGGACGATCATCTAATTTCCTCAATGTGTTGGACAAAGATTGTCTTTGTGTTCGAAATTGAGGACAATGGCACAATAAGTGTTCCATGTTCTCCTCGCATCCGCAAACATCACATGCAGGACTATGCAGGACTATGCAGGACATGCCGCGAGCGAGAAACAAGAACAGGCAGGGAGCTCTACCACAGTGACGTCTGGTTTGCTATCCTGCACAAGGGTGAACGATTAAAAGAAAGCTAAGGAGATGGTTTCTTCACTCGAGCAGTATAATAGACGCAGGGTGTTTACGAGTGTCTTTTCAGGTCCTCTGATTTCGGAAAAGTCATGAAAGCATGCGCAGCTTTCTGGGTCGAATACGGATGAAACCAAGTGCCCAGAATGTTTGCCTCTGTGATGCTTGCCAGTCCAGTTGGCTGAGCGCGCTCCGAAGAGACTGACGTTGGATGTGAAAGCGAGTGCAGTGGCAGAGCAGGTACTCGATGGAAAACGAAGAAAGCATTGCGGAAAGGAGACCATGGCGCAAAATGGCGCATACGTTTGTGTGAGTCGTCTGCTTCATGGCGTGGTAGAAGAATGAGAGAAAAGGACAGCGACATATGTTATTCAGGGAAGGACAGAGAGGTCCGCCTGAGCTGCCGTGCTTTGGCCCGCTACTCTGCTCAAAGGGAAAGAAATTGAAGGGGGAAGAAATGAGGCAGTGGGTGAGGGTGAAGACAGATTAGTGCGATGCCAGATGCACATTCGGGCAGCATTGCTAATAGCATGAGCCCATAAAGACAGGGAGAGTGACGGACGATAAACATTTGTACAGTATTGAACGTGATTATGATGGTGATGTTGATGAAGGAATTGAAAGGAATTACACCCTCTCTCGCACACTATACTGCGTATGGGAGGGGGGAGAGAAGGATATAAAGAACGGAATAAAAAGTGGAACGTAACAGTCTTTAGGGAACCCATGCAGCGTCGCTCTTAGCTTCATAATGCAAAGAAGGGGTAAAGGCGTGCAGACACGGACACAAGAGAAGTGGACAACACGAACGCCGCTTCCACTGTCCACTTCTCTAGTGCCCATGTCTGCACGCCTTTACCCCTTATTTGCATTATGAATCCTTACCAACTAGCTCAGCTTTCTGTTGTTCTAAGCTCTTAGCTTCTTCGCTACAACTGTGACAAAGAGCTGCCATTTCGCCCGATGGCAGCTCGCATTGCGCCTTAGCCTCGGCGATCCTGCCGGTTACGGATCTAATGCGTCAAAGAAATAACTGATTATGCTGTTGAATGAACAAGACGTTGATAGTTTTCTGGACAAGCGAGAAAAAAAAATGATTGTTTTCGGGAGATGCTAACGGAAGGGAACGTCCCCTGTTGTTCGCGCGATATCAACGCGTCTCGTACGTTCGCCGCTTTGAACTGCCCCCCTGCGTGCAAAGCAACATTATGGCGAAGGGATAAAGAATTACATACGGAGGATACAAAACGAGCGAGGGTGGGAAGGGAGGAAGGAAGGAAGGAGGGCCTCCAGGAAGGATCACGAGAAGATACGAGCGAGGTTTCACGACGCTCTGGGGACGATCGGGTGCGATACGAAAGGCTTGGGCGACGGTGCTTTCCAAGTGCACTCGTCGGGCTCTCTCGCTGTCGCGGACTCGCCGAGAGCCCGCTCGGTCGCGCCTGTAATTACACCGCCATCGGGTGGCGGCGGGACACTCATTAGAGAGGGCGAGCGAGGGATGATAGAGGGAAATGGAAAGAAAGACTGCAACTGGAACGAAGGAAGGAGAAAGAAATACAAGTAGAATGGGAGAGGAAGAGAGAAGAGGAAGCATCGCCAGGCGGGAGCATGCGCAGCATCGATTGGTTGCCCCCCCCCCCTCTCTCTCTCGTTCTTCCCCTCCACGGCGTGGCCGGAGCCGGAGCCGTAGCCGCGGCCACCACCACCACCGCCGCCGTCGCCACCGTTGCGTAGCCATTCGTTGCTTTTCTTTTTCTCGTTCTTTTTTTTTTATTTGTCTTCCTGGGCAGAGGAGCAGCGGTGGCAGAAGCGCGGGCCAGCTATACAGCAAGCTACGCAGCAGCGACCAACCGACCGACCGACCGACCGACCGACGGACCCTACTGAGCCAGCAAGCGACGAGCGTTTACTGTAGCTTGATCGACTTTTTCTCGTGCTTCAATTCTTCTGCTCTCTCTCACTCTTTTTTTTTTTTGTCGTATTCGCTCCACCGCCCAAGGCTAAATCACACGTATAAAAAAGCGGGTGAGATGGAAACACCCAGTTACTACTGTGGCGAAATTTCGGGAGCGTCGCACGCCTTTCGCCGGCCCCTACTGCTGTCCCATTCTCCTCTCCTTCGCTGGGCTTTATTCTTTACTATTATGATTTTTTTTTTCATTCCTGATGGCGTAGTAGCTGCGCTCCTCGTTCGTTCGGTTTGCGTGCACAATACGACTTCGGTTAAACTGAATTGGAAGAGACGCGGAAATTTCCCTGTCAAATCGAATTTTGAATAGCCCGACTACGAGGTACACATTCTTAATGCACGATAATTCTGAAGCACGAAGCGTACGTGTCGGCACGATTTAGGGATGAAACCCGTACTTTGAGAAGCTCTGTACCGCGCGTTTCTGGCGCATTATCTGCGAACGACTGTAAACGTACCTTGATAGTTTCCCGAAGAACCTCAGAACAAGTAAGCCCTGTCTGCCGCAGTTGAGACAATCCTCAAAACTCACGATGCCGTTTCTGTGTCATTTCCTTTTGACATGTGTTGCTCTAAAAGAACTAGCGCCTGTGTTAATCATACGAAGTTGCAAAGCTACCGCACGATGAGGAGCATCTGTGTTTCATCATAAATATAATGCCGACTAGAAGTAAAATGGAAAAACCGTTCAAGAAATAATTTAAAGATAGAGGAACAACCAGCGAATGTGAATTGAAAATTTGCTCCTGTCAGAGTCTTATTCGATACACTCTACAACGGGGGAGAGCAATCGCGAACTTCTTTCCCAACGTGCAGGCTGCCGCGTAGGGTCCTGCCACGTTCATCAATAACTCAACGCAGTCATAAATGTCTTGCTGCTCTCAGCATTGGTCTTCGTTCTGCTCGATTCTCCCCGGCCCTACGACTTTCTGTTAAGCCTTTGACCTCGTAACCGTTCACTTTACGTGAGAGTTTCGCTTATCCGAATGGATTATTTATCCACACCTCCTCATCCCCTCTCGACCCGCCCCCCGTCTCCCCATTTACTACGGATGTCTTTGTTGTGTCCTTCGTCGTCCAACCCAATTTCAATTGGCTCGTCGCCTGCGGCGGTGGGTTGCGGGACGGTGGTAGCTGCTTGTCGGCCCGTCACCGCCATCCGCGCGATTCTCCTCTTTCCATTTCTTTTTTTCTTTCGTGACGGTGGTGGCAATAATGACACCGAACAAGTGGGCGAGGAAGAAGAGGAGGAAAGCCAGACAAGCGAAAGAGAACCGAGTTGTCCGCCGACCCCGTACCATCATAACACGCTTCGCGACCGTGCTGCTATGACAAAAACCATGGCACCTGTTTCTGTTCTTTCGTTCGTCTACTCCCCTTCCCGCATGTGCTCTTCCCCTCCCCACTCCCTCTTTCCATATTTTCTTCTCTCGTTTGCTTCGCATTCCGCGTCACCGTAGCGTGAAGTGGAAGCAAAGTGCACGGGCGGCAGAGGCGGCAAGAGACGCCGCTCGCAATAGCAGCAACGGTTCACTCGTTTTCCTGTTCTTTTATTCACTTTTCTTTTTGCTGACTGCTTGACTGACCCTGCTTTTCTGTATGATTGCCTTTCAAAACGCGCTTGACCATCGGCGGCACCCAGCGTGAATAAAAACAGGAGGTGCAAAACGATAAAAAAGCAAGAAAAATCATATGAGGAGGACAAGGGGAGATAACAGCGAACGGTGCAAGCATGTTGCGTGTGTCGCAGAAAAAAAAAAAAAAGAGGTGGCAATGTTCGGGAAAATGCTAGGAGACGCCACTTAGGTTTGTCTGCCTAAGCGAGCGTTAAGAATCGAAGCGATATTTTTTTTTCTCTTTGTTTCTCCCTCCTTTGAGTCAAGGATGAACGCCAGTAGCGTTTGTTCTCCAAAACGGCCAGTGGCTGTGGTGCGCGCCAGGCTCGGAGTGCTCTGCAGCGTCCATTTTAGCGGATGGATTTAGGGATACTACGAGTGAGGAACGTGTTATGCCAGAGTGCTTCCCCGTGCATCGCGCATTGAAGTTTGCCGCGGTGTCCAAGTAATACTGAACAAACAATGCGCTTTACAAATAACTTCTTTGTATGCTTAGTTCGCGGGCGTGACTGCCTGTCTCGTATTTCTTTGTTCTCTTGCGGCTACGCATTCGAGGCAGTGGAGACAAGCAAATGGTTGCCGCAGAGAGACGGCCCGACTCTCGAGCATGAGGGTCTGGCTGTGTCGTGTCCTGCCACGCCCTCGTGACTCGTTGTCCAATAGGATGTGATCGTGGTACGTTCTCGTAACTCGCTTGGCTGCCGTTTTGGTTGCCGCACGGGCCCATTCGTAGTTAAAGGGACAATAAAGGAATATAGTGTGTCGAGCTAGATTGAAAGATTAGGTTGGCGTAATAAACAATTGCGCACCTTTTTATGTCGCATCAGCACTGGGTGGTTGAACCGAGCGCGGCATAGAACGAGGTCACGTGATGATTACCTCAACTCTTCCGTTTTGCCGCGGGCGATGACACTTGAGGAGCGGAGCAGCGAGAAACTTCTGTGGCACTTTTCTACGCAACAAAAGTCATGTATCGCCACAGAGAAAACGACGATAGACTTCTATGCGCGTAAATATATCGATATAACTCGGCTCAGTAGTTTCCTTTTCCTGTAAAACGCACTCCTGGCTGACGGAGTGTACTCGGTGCTCGGAGTGTATACCGTCTCTTACACGTGTACGCCGTCATGTACGCATGCAGCCAAGCAGTACGCTCTTCATGCAGCTTGCGTACATTTGCACAGCGTGTAAGACAACTGCGCACTCGATGCTAGCTGGGTCTCACGGGCGTTGGAGATAATTTCGAGATAAAAAGAACAGAGATAAGAAGGGCATTCCTGATGCCTTATTTCTTTCTCTTGTCTTTCCTTTTTTTTCTATGCCGCGTTTATACGCCTAAAGAAACTGATGGGATCACATTGCCTACGAACACAGGAAGGCTCGGGAGAGAAATTCAGCGAATTACACTTGCCTGCAAAATTTTTGAGTGACAAAAAGAAATGAGGTCAAGCGACTTGCGCTTCGTATGAAGCTCTTCCTGTTGAAATTAGTCCAGTCGAAAACCCAGAGCTTTCGGCGTAGAGAAATGTCATTCCAATTAAGCTGTGCTGATTGCGAGTGGGAAGCAATGCCTTCTGATTTGCATTTTCGCACTCATTTGCATGCGCTTTTGGATCGGCCAGATTAGAGAATCCGGGTAAACTGGATATCGCCCTCCTCGTTTACGGGGTGGAATTAGTTAATGTTAACGTAGGGATGTATTGCAGCTTTGAAGCTTATTATTTACGTGTGTTCGTTGGCGATACCTTTTTTTTATGTGCATTCAACGTAAAGTGGATGGCGTGGGTATATCACTGCGCTTCCAAACGTTACAGGTTCATAAGATGAACAGTCAGTTTTTTTTTTCCCATTTCAAGGTAAATTCCACGGATTTAAGGCGTAGAATTCACGTGCTTAATAAACTTGCTCAATTCATATCTTACAGTGGAAAAAATGCCACTTCTCCGTAGCGTGCATGTGCAAGAAAGCAAGTTCTTAGAAGGAAGGAACAAGTGGAGAAGGAAAGGCAGGGAGGTTAACCAGTTTAGCTTAACCGGTTTGGTACCCTACACATAAGAGCGGGAGGGGAGATGAAAGATGGGGAGGAGAGTGAGGTAGAGAGTTCAAGAGAGAGAGAGAGAGAGAGAGCACATAACACAGCATACACATCGTCAGTCACAGTCCACCACTCTTGCGCGGTACGTGACATCACTGTCACAGCCGCTTGTCCATTCCGGTCTCTTTCAAATTTCAAAAACAGAAGTAGTCCCTTCGTCGCCTTCAGCTGCGATGTCTTCATTCGGCAATTTGTGAAAATAGTTGCGACTGACAATGGCCTATTGTCAAGGTGCGCTAGAACGGACGCCAGGGACTGTCTCTGAACATTATATTCAGGACAATCGCACAGAATGTGTTCCCGCGTCTCGTCGCAAAGACAGGCATTGCAGAGAGCGTTGTCGGCCATAGATGTGTTGTATGATAGTCATTGCCCGCGTCATTGCCCGATAGTCAACAACAGGGATAATAGTCACTGCCTGAGAGAGGTGTTCCATCATGCACTTTACCTCTCGGAGCATTTTATATGAAGTCCTAAGCATATAATTAAATAGGTGTCATTATGTACTGACACATTATGTTGCGGAGTAACAGGTTATATAAACCTTCCTCAGGCCAACCTCTCCGCCTCTTACCTCATTAGACATTTTCTTTAAATCTTTCTTGCGATCAAAATAAATGGGGAGTCTCTCGCCGTTTGCTGGCGACGGCTACCTGTTTCCTCCGGCCGCAAATAAGCTAAAATTTCAAGAAATTCTTGAATTCTTGCATAACGTAGTGCATACATAAAACACAAGATCGTGAACCGATACCAAAGCTAAAACACTCTCTCGCAAAGTTCTCGTTGAAGCAAAGTCCGCGGATGTCTGAGGTACGCAACTTTGCTTTGCACGCACCAAGAGCGGTAACTATACACACGACACGGCTCAACTTCAGCATCTTCAGAAAAGTGTTGAAGTGCTTTCGTTGCTGTGTGGTGCCGTACTTTTGACGGTCGCGGGCTTAACACTTCGGTAAGTGGAGAAAAAAAATCCGATGTGAATCGAATAAACGGAGTCCTTGTTCGACGCGCCGTCTTTTGTGTGCAGTGTGCTTGAGGCTTTCTTCTTTCCCTACGAGCTCATCCGGATGTTCTCCCAATGTGGCCCAAATAGGCTGCCACATCGTTCACGAGGACCTGAATTCGCTAAGAACGCAAAGAGCAGAAACGGTGGCCATTATATATGCTCCACAAACGCCAATCGCATTTGGTCCACTGTGTGGTTAGCAAAGCTCTCGTTTTGACTCCGGCTTTCTTGCTGTACCGACGAACTTGAGGTACAAATGGTTTCCGAGCGCACTCACTTATCAATGCGGTTGATTTACCGAGAACAGGCACGCGTGCTAAAAAAAAATACGAAAGGGAGAAGGGATGTAAACAAAAAAAAAACGTGGTCAAAGAAAAAAAGCAGCTAAGTCGCCACCATCAGCACAAGAGAAGAAAGGAGTGCGCGAGGCGTTAAGTAAATATATATCTTCTCAGAGTAATCCCGCGCTTCCCGACTGTACTGTCTCGAAAGATCCAGACGACTTGGAACACAATTTCGAGTGGCAGCCACTTTTATCCGCCGCTGCGAGAGCTCGCCTTTTTGAGAAGTTGTTTTTTTCAATCGGCGAACAACCGTCGCACCCTTTTCTACTTCCAACTATATACACGTTCCTTGTTGACTTCGCATTACGGAAACCTTTCAGTTTCTTCAGCTCGAGCGAGAGTGGCAAGAGAGAGATCTCGCACAGGGCTTCGCCGATCGGCCACCTTTCTTCTTACGTGAAGAGACCCGAAGATGCTCTCCGCGAGATCTCCTTTTATTATTTCAGAAAACACCGTCGACTTCCGTCTTATCCCGCGCGAAAGATCTTCACTTTCTCCTCCCCCCCCCCCCCTTCCGTTTGGTACCGTACGCCTTGCCGACGGAGGTCCTCTTCGCTCACTTTTGTGCTCCTCTCTGCATTCAGCCACCAGGGTCTTTCTATTTCTTTTTTTTTTTTTTTTGCTTTTTTCTCGTCACTTTATGTGTTAGCTCTGTAAATATTTGCCCAGACGACCTCGGCGCCTCATGACGCTTACATAGTCTCACGCACACGACGCCCCCATTGTACGGCTTCAGGAGCAATCGTCCCTATAGCGGTGGCTCAGCGAAGGACGATCGCCCAGAGTGTGGGGCTTCGACGACGGCTGGTCTGTACTCGTCTTTGCGTGATCTTAAGAAGGTAGACCTGGTGCGATTCGGCCGGGGGCAGAAATAAACGAAAAGAGAAATCGGGGAGAGAAATTCTATAACCAAACCGACAAATGCCGTATATATATATATATATATATATATATATATATATATATATATATATATATATATATATATATATATATATATATATATATATATATATATATATACGGCCATGGTTATATTGCGCTCAGTTTTACAAACACGATATTAAGGAAGGACAGGACGTGGACGGACGCAGCGCAAACTACCAACTGTTTAATACTGTTAAAGAACGCGCTTATATACAAGGAGATGTGGTGCGGGGGGGGGGGGGGGGGGGGTTACATATAAAAAGATATGACAAGGTGACGACATGTGATCATAGTTTGGGTCAGGCATACATCGTTCACATGCACCCGTTCGCACTGGCAAACTCGACCTCAGCTTTGATAAGCGCGATAGACGGAGTGCTTACGCACATCTTTTTCTTGCGATAGCTAAAGAAAAAGATGTGCGTAAGCACTCCGTCTATCGCGCTTATCAAAGCTGAGGTCGAGTTTGCCAGTGCGAACGGGTGCATGTGAACGATGTATGCCTGACCCAAACTATGATCACATGTCGTCACCTTGTCATATCTTTTTATATGTAACCCCCCCCCCCCCCGCACCACATCTCCTTGTATATAAGCGCGTTCTTTAACAGTATTAAACAGTTGGTAGTTTGCGCTGCGTCCGTCCACGTCCTGTCCTTCCTTAATATCGTGTTTGTAAAACTGAGCGCAATATAACCATGAACGTTCACCTACTAGCCCCCTTCATTGCTTTACTAAATATATACGGCGTCTGCTGGTGAGTTCAGTCCGCGGTACCAGCGCGTGTGACGGGGATCACTGTTCCTGCAAGGGGCAATGGCGAGCGACTACGAGCAAGGCTCGATGTGACGCTCCCTTTGGTATTGTCGCCGCTGACACTGATGGCACGACTTCCCCTCGACGAAGGGCCGCTCTCGTCGTTGGTGGAACGAAAGCGTGGGAGGAAAAGCGTAGTACCGCGCAACACGGGCTGTGCGGCGACGATGGCTACAATACGGCGCCAGAGTGGCGCGCGTCGTCTGTGTGGAAACAAAGCGCTGCATCAGCGGAGGTCTGTCTGCGGCGGCTGCTCTGAATGGCACCCACGCGTTACCTACGCGCTGCCTCTCGTGATCTCCCGATTAGCAAAGCAGACGCGCTACACTTCACTCCGTTTGAAGCCTGCCACACAAGAGAGATTATCCTTGCCAGCCAATATATCGCGAGATGAAAACGCGTATAGAGCTGCGCTTAATTTCGCATTAGGGAGTGTCGTAATTGTCGGTGAGTTTTTTCCAGCAAGTGCATTGTTTGTGTGTCTGATTTGCTTAAGAACCTAGCAAAACTCGCTGCGTGTTTTTTCTTCTTTCTTTTATAAGTGACTGTGAAAGTAGGACATGGTTTAAGGAGCGATTCCAGAGATTAAAGTAGCTTACTTTCTATACAATCTGTAGTTGCAATGAAGCTTACGAACGACAAGAGATTAAAGCTTGTCCACACAAGGGATCGCGCAACCGAATGACTCAACGCGATTCCCTTTGTCGCATCAACTCGTCGCCCTGAGAATTGAGCGTTCAAGAAAGAACCAAACCATCCATGCACACTCTGATCGGACATTGAGAGGGGAGGAGGGTGCGGTAGTGTCGAAAGCATGTCCGGCAGACCTCCTTGCTTTAGCATTACGTCGTGGACTGTTCATGTTGTTTTATTTTATTGGCTTCTTTAGACGCCGACAGTCGCCCCGCTTTTCAAACCGCGGTCCCCAGAACCTCCGGCGGTCCCTTTTCCGTTTGCGCTATAGAACTTTCGACAGCCCTCTTTTATTCGCGGAGGAAATCCGGACCCACGAAAGCAAGTGAGAAGGCAAAACATGTAAAAAATCGAGATCAGAGAAAAAAAGAAGAAAAGAGAAAAAGTGTGAGCGCGCGACATACCTCAAGATATAAAAGGGTAAATAAACGGGACGTTGGCAAGGTGGGGCCCGGAGGTAGATGACGCTCGCAAGCGAAGCCAAACAAAGAACGAAAGAACGATGGCGAAACCTTGGGCAGGCGAGGAAACTTGAAGAAGCGATCGAAGCGCTCTCCACGAAAAGGACGAGAGGCCGGTGACGAGGCAGCGTGCGACGTCGCCGCAGCCGGAGACGAGGCTCTCACCCGGGACAGCGTCGGATGCCTGTCGGCGGTGGCGCTGCTGTGAAATATAACGCAGCTCGCGCGACCAGCAGCTCGTCTTCGAGCAAGCCCGCGCGCGCAGCACACGCCACGGCAGCTGTGGGGGGGGCGGCTTTCAAAAATAGATCGACTCCTACTCGGCGGAACCCGCAGCACTCTCTCGAGAGGCTCGGCTATCGGCTGCGTCGCGAGCCGCATCCGTCACAAGCCGCTCGCCGCGGGTTGTGGAGCAGACGACGCGGAGGTGACGGGAATGCAAAGAACGCAGCGAAGGCTTCCACGCGCAAGCGCCTTCGCGGGATTTCGCGTTGATAGCAATGTTTTATTCTTCTTCCCCCCTCCTGCATTTTTTTTTTCTGCTTCGCTTTCGCCATTCGGTGATTCGCCTTTCATCTCCCCATTTGTCTTGCCAAAGCCCTCGAGTGGACGCAGGACACACACACACACTATATATATATATATATATATATATATATATATATATATATATGTGTGTGTGTGTGTGTGTGTGTGTGTGTGTGTGTGTGTGTGTGTGTGTGTGTGTGTGTGTGTGTGTGTGTGTGTGTGTGTGCGCGAGCATGAAGGAAGAAGTTAGGAGAGCATTAAGTAACGCAGCCAGCCTTGCCAAGAGAACATTCCGTGGCGCTAGTCCCTTTGCTCGGTGTCGGCCCAACACGTGACCACTTGCGTCGAGTTCACGGAGCAAGAATCGAGATTTGCAGAGACGTTTTGGTTCCCGGTAGTTTTATATTCCGTGCGCGCTTTTTTCGGCTATCGTGTTGTGGCTCTGCCTGCAGAGCGGGAGCGCTAAACCCAACCGGGCACTTTGTCACGACGATCACGTGTTGGGCCGAAAGGAGTGGCTTCAATCGCGTTGCGCGATGCTCCCTCCTAAGTTTCTTCTTCCTCCATGCCTATACATATGTGCATCGGACCCTTTTATGCACATATGTGCAATATATAGGGACTGGATAGATGTGGCGAGGCCGGACCTGCCGAGTATGAAACTGCACGGGCGTGAAGGTGGACGGAAAGCGTTAACGGAGAATCATTTCGCAAAATTGTTCACCTCTCCATTGCAATGGCGGCACCTTGTATGGATCAACGTTTGAGTGGAATTTGTCGTGGTGGTTACAAATATATCGTCATCGTCGTCATCGTCATCATCATAATCCAGCTCTGCCGCCAGAAAATGTATCTTTATCAAATCTTCCTCAGTAGCCGGCCTCTCCCTCGAGCCGGCTTACCTTATACCGGGGAATTCCCTCATCTCATCGCTCCATCAGGGCATAGTTCGCAAGAGGGTTAGGCAGCGCAAACGCAGAAACCGGGCTTATAAGACGGTGGATCACGCGACCGTTCGCTGGTACACTTCTGCAGCAGCCGCGGATTTAATGTTAGCGGTTCCTGCCGAGACGGCGTGGCGCAATTCTAGAAACGTCTGGCTGGCGGGGGGGTCTCCACGAATTCATCTCGACCACCTGCGGTTCTTCAAATATAGCAGTCAAAGTCTCACTGCGGTCTGAACTTGCGTTGCGTGTTCGCCGAGCTTTTCCTCCCCCGTTGTGCCCGTGCATGAGTACACGACGGACCAATTTCTTCATCGCGGCGAGGCGCTTCATTAAGATGTCGTCTGGAAGGAAGTACGAAAATGATGCAACCAACGGAGCTCCTACTTGATACTGTTATTTGCGGCGGTGAAAGCCCGACGTGTTGTCTCAAGTAACAGGCGGCCCCTTCATCAATCTCGGGCAAACGGGCAGACGATGAGAAATCTACAAAGGACACCAGAGGAAGAGCAAATAATGGGACAGAAAAGAGACTGGGAGGGTAAGGAAGACGAAGAGGTAGTCAGTGATACTGCGTTGTAGAAATATTAAAGCGACCGAAGGAGGAGAAAACAAGTGAAACATAACGGAGCCAAATGTGAAGAAACGTGAAAAATAGAAGGGAGAGAGAGAGGAAATTGGAAAGCCAGGTATGCTAACTGGATTTTGCACGGTTTGCTGCCATACATGTGCGCCGGATAGAAAGTGAGTGAAAGATAGAGGAAAGCCCAAGGTTCAAATTATACATCCCCGCCAGTTGGACAATGTCCACCGTTTCGACACACAGTCGGATATTCAAGTGTTTCGGCTTCAGGTATTCAAGAAGAACTTCGTGTGGCTCTCGTGGGTAATGAGCACTGAGGCCAGGCTCGGAAAGTCTTTGATTCGCTAAGAGGCCACAAGTCTAGAGTTAAGTTCGCGGACATACTCGACCTCGCATAGAATCGATGATGTGCGAAGCATGTTGCAGGTAGCTCACTACGCGGCATTGTTTCGGGTTCCACAAATCGGTACAAGGCTGACCGACGTGTTTGCATATATATGGTAGCTGCGTGCGTGAGTTACGAGCGTGCGCGTTTGTGACGGCAGCAGCATGACGACGACCGCGTTGAAGACTATTGCACATGACGGCAACCGCATGAATTCTACGCCAGCCGTTTGACGCGAGCTGACGTCTTGGCAATCGTTGGGTTCTACATGGGGAGTGGACTAGCGTGAGCGAGAGGCACGCGGATTATCGCGTCATCAGTGACCACGCGTTATGCCATGCAATCGTACATACAAATGCCACGTGGTGTATGTTCAAACGACTATTGCATTCGTACTTCATCGAGAAAATGTTAAAACATAGTAAACTTAAGCGATCATGAAGTCGGTGCAACGTCGTACAGTTTCTGCGTAGCGTAAGCTGCTACAAGGAAACTGGGCCTATCCCGGAGATAGCGCAGTACGGCGCCTCAAAGCTCGAGCTGCCACAAGGAAAGAAGGCGAGAAACTGGCCCTGTGAGCATGCGCCGAGTGTTTCAAAAAGCTAGCTGTCTTTGAAACGAGATAAGTATATATGCGTGGGATTGTGGCCGGATGGTGGCGCCACCGGGCCGCTGTGCTCGACGACGGAGGTTCGATTTTGCCGTCAGCCACTCATTGTGTTCTTTCGATTAAAAGGAGGCGAGACACTAACCTGCCATATATACCTGCCTGCCTACCTACCACAAAGTGCCAAGAATGAGGCAAAGAATACTTGGCATTAAGAAAGAGATCGACATGAATACGGCGCCGGCGACTCCTTGTTTCACGTATAGGTATGGAGTTGTACACATATATTTTACACAAGCAAACGTTACGCATAGTCTGCGTAGAATGACCGGGGTTGTAGCACTTGGGGCACATACGGCGACATTATAGCGCACAGTCCAAACAACAAGATTACAAAGAAACTCTTGAAGCAACAGCGCTTAAACAAGATCAACGCTGCCAACGAACTAAGAAGGCCACCATACAAAAAGAAAGAACAAATAACGAAAAATGAAGAAAGAAAGAAAGAAAGAAGGAAAGAAAGAAAGAAAATCTTCACACTGATGCGATCTCTCAGTGTCCTTTTTTTTTTAGCTGCCGCTTTTCGTAGCAACCTCAGTGCAAGTGCAGAAGCGGCTTGAACTGCGTGTTTCACTAACCAGCGAGGTTTCACCGAGACATTAAAAATTCGAACTGTATTACGAGACAGTGGCGCGCAACTCCGCAAAAATACGAAGCGTAATCCCAGTAACGACGCGAAAGGCAGCGGCTTGGAACTGCGAAACTCAAACACCAGTAAACAAACAATAGCGCACTTTAAAAAACAACCCGCGAATGCCGAACGCTCACGCAAGCCACAGAGAGTCCGCTACTTTCCGCGAGTAACAAATAAAAGGAAAATGAAAAGAAAACGCGATTAATTTCTGGCGCACGGGATCTCGCACAAACGCCGCGCAGCGCGCCTTGCCGCGCGAAGCGCGGGATAACAAATTCCGGGCCGCTCAGGGGCGGCAAATAGACAAACAAACAAACAAACAAACAAACAAAACAAGCCAAAGAATGAAGGCAAAGTGGTCGAAGGAGAAGCCAGGCTGCACAACCCCAGTGAAACAAAGAAGTCATTATTTTGTCGCCTCGGGGACAGGGCAGGCAGAGGGAGAACGGCGCGCGGAGGAGAGAGGGCCAAGGGTCTCGAACCACCCGCGAGACGTTCGGCGCACAGTCTCGAGGCTTCATTTTGACACAGAGTGAAAGCGGCCGGCACAAGAAAAGAAAACACTGCCGCGAGCTCGAGAGGCGGCAGTTGAAACTGGAAAGGGAAGCGCCGAGAGAGTGTACAGAGGGACAATCTTTTAGCGTTGAAGTGGTTTGAGGGGGGAAGGCGTCTTTTGTTTTTCGTCTTTTCGTGCCGGCCGAGACCCCCACGCGTCCATCGCGGAGTTCCCAGAACTGTTTACGCTTCCGTTTGTTTTTACGCGGCCATAGACGAGAGAAGAAACGTTGGAAGGAGGTCCACTTAAAAAAAGCTGAAGCGAGTGGTATGCCCCTCCATCCCATTCCTCCTTTCACTTCGCTGCCCCCTTTACGTTTCGCCTCTTCCACCGCGGTTTATCCTGCGCTCCACCCGTCTTGACGTCACGGATGCTTTCCCGGAAGAAAAGATGAAGGTTTTAAAAGAGAGAAACGGAAACTTTGAAGCGGCCTTCTCTGAAGTGCGTGCGTTTGATGACAGCAGCCAGTGTACGTGGCCGGAAAGAGCTGCTGTACGCTGCGTCGGGCGGTTCATCTATAGGCGCGAACGCGGCCGGCCGGCTGAACACGCAGGCACAAAGGTGCAGCCGGTGTTTCTCCCGTGAGTCAAAAAACCGCACTGCTCTCGTTCGAAGCTGAATGGGATGAAGTTATCGTGCGTCGTGCAAATGTTTATGATCATGCACGAGCCTTCCAAAACGTGGCACGTGCCCGTAATGACAGATGGGCCACGAATCGGGTGGCTGTATGCGTAACGATAATGACTTCATGAAATTGAACTTGAATATGTAAAAACTGCGAACAAAAAGTAGCAGTAATATAGTGCTTCTTCGCTTGTTTGTTTCTTTGTTTTTGTTTGCATGCTGCAGCATATAGCAACACGTGACCGACAAAGTTCACAGCTCCACATTTAGTTCACGGCGTCTTTATCCATCCAGGATCTGCTCTCTCCGATCTTTGTTTTCACTGCGATAGCCCATTACGTTCACGGTAGCAACAATGATATCGAGAGCATATACAAACGATTGGTACGGGCAGCACTTAAAAAAAAAAAGGAACAGATAAGCGAAAACTCAGTCATACGGCTTTGTGGAACGTAAGGCACAGAATGAACGTACACGCGGTAAGAAAACGTTCTGGAATTGCGACAGCAAGATGACGCCTCCCTTTCACATGGCGTCCCTGACACACGTGATCTTGCTCCCCAATCGCCGCTTCACGGGTACGTTGGAGAACTCGCTCGAGACCAAGACGCAAATAGTACGCGCCTTGGATTGAAGCTTCTGTGTTTGCTGGAGCGTGCTATTGCGGTGTCATATAGTATGCACTCTGCAAATAATGGTCGTTGCCTTCGAGATTTCGGGGCCCACCGTTGTGTCAGTTTTTTTGTTTGTTTGTTTGTTTGCTTGTTTGTTTGTGAGTGGTTAGGCGGCGGACTTACAATAGGCTTCAGACAAGGACAGAGGAAACTTTCTGCACAACAAGCGCAAGTTGTTCTCGCATTTGCATGAATATATATACGGCTGAGGAGCAAATGACACGTCATAGGCTACAGGTGATTTTTTTTTTTTTTGCCAGAAGGAGCGCAAGCAGCAAGTATACCTTGCGCAAGAAAAAAAAATGTGTACTTGCAGGTTACGAAGTGCATTGCTTCATGGCATAGTTTGCAGCCCCCGAAAATCAGCGGCGTATTCAACGTTCTATCATTTGGCTCTATTGGGCTCGGGGTACCATCGTACCATCACTTTCATTTTTTATCTGAAGAAGGCGGTAATGGCTATAGGTGCTCATGCTTCACTGTGTTATCGCACCCTTGTATGGCCATTCTCACGTTGTCGCATAACACGAGCCCCAATTAATTTAGTAAAGCAATGAACGGGGCTAAGTGGCGCACATTCATGATTGTATTGCGCTTATTATTACACTGAAGGAACTAATGGACGAACGTAAGGAATAAAATGTGGACGTACGTGGCGCAAAGTACCCACTAGTTCAATGCTGTTAGAGAACTTAGTGTGTAACAATAACCGCCATACAATCACGAATCCAATTAATTGTATACACATCCAGCCATCAACTTAACACCACGTAACCCCCGTGTAGCGTTGTCTACTTTCCCGCTCGCGATAGCAGACGGTGAACCACAGTTCTTTACGGTACTGGAGAGTACGTTGGCACTGTCTATCGATTCATCATCATCATCATCATCATCATCATCATCATCATCATCATCAGCTTGGTTACGCCCACTGCAGGGCAAAGGCCTCTCCCATACTTCTCCAACTAACCCGGTCATGTACTAATTGTGGCCATCTCGTCCCTGCAAACTTCTTAATCTCATCCGCCCACCTAACTTTCTGCCGACCCCTGCTACGCTTCCCTTCCCTTGGACTCCAGTCCGTAACAGTTAATGACCATCGGTTATCTTCCCTCCTCATTACATATCCTACCCATGCCCATTTCTTTTTCTTGATCTTGATTAAGATGTCTCTCGATTGGTTGACCCTATACACCTACGCACCCGTGGCGGTATAGCTCAGCGGCTATGACATTTTTCTGCCGAGCACGCGGTCCCAGGTTCGATTCCCAACCGCGGTGGCCACACCTCGATGGGAGCGAAAGGCGAAACGCTCGTTTTCACAGATTTAAGTGTGCGTTATAGAGCGCCATGGGTAGTCGGAACTGCAGCGGAACCCCCAACTAACGGCGTCTCTTAGAGCACCAATAGAGGTGCTTATGAATCAACGAAGCAGCCTTATGAATCAATCAGTAACCCCAACTGCAGCTTTAACATCACTGCATATAGTTTCGTCGAAACAGCGCAGTGACACGTTCCCAAGCCTATGTATACCCTGCGGCGGCTGCAAAAATCAGGCCAATGCAAAAAGGCTTCCGGAGTAACGTAAGCAGTGACAGACTCCATCAGTTTTTCTTTTTTCTTTTTTCGCAGAGAGGTACACGACGGGCGACAGCGCTTGCTCTGGGGCTTCGCCGTAATCGAGTTTCGATGCCGTCGTGGCCGCGCAAGCTAATTACGTCGTCATCAGAGGTCGGCGTCGAAAACAAGCACAACGCGGAGTGCGTGCCCGGAAAGCCGCTTATGAGTTTAACGGATTAGAGTCGGCACTATGCGGCCGTGCGGTGGTGCGCGGCCCGCGCCGTGGCGAAGCAAGGCAAGGCAAGTATGGCACGCCATAAGCGGCGCACGCTGTGCTTTCATTTTTGCCTCGCCGTTATGTTCGAGTACTTGGAAAACGAATGCAAGAAAAAACTGGGAAACTCGGGCGATGAATTGCCCGAAGCAGGCCGCAACATGCTCGAGTCGAAGGCGGTGCATCCAGGCAGCGTTCTCGCCTTTTTCCTTCTTCTTTTAAACTCGTTTTTTTTTTTGTTCTTTCGTCAGTGCTGTCGCCGCGTTCGTTCAACGCCAACAAGGACAAATTCGCTGTAGTGCTGTCATTTGCAACACGTTAAACTCAATTCGAGATTTAGGATGCAAAACTGAGCTCTCTTAGGGGTCTGTGCAGTCTAGCGATGTTTTCTCATTTGTATAGGCGCTCACTCGGACCTATTTCGCAGCTTACGATATTAGTGAAACGTGGTGATGTTCGCGAACGCATGCACGGGGTCACAGTTTATTGTCATCGTTTCTGCATACATACATACATACATACATACATACATACATACATACATACATACATACATACATACATACATACATACATACATACATACATACATACATACATACATACATACATACATGCACGCAGGCACGCACGGCCAAACGCGTGCGAATGTGCGCGCAAACACACGCACATGCGCATGCGCGCGCTGAAGTGTGCGCTCTTGTACGTAATAGGCGCGCAGAGCAGCACCAGCCAGCACGTGGACGCGCAAGTGCCTCCACTACCGCATAGGGGGCGCACGGACAATTGTGCGCCCGTATAGGTGCACCCGCGTTGGGTGCACTTTCCGGACGCGAGCGGGCAGAACCCGCTGGCCTCGCTCGCGCTCACCAACGCGAAAAGGCCAAATGTGCGCTTCGCATTCGGCGACACGTACGCGAAGGAGACATTTGCCGACGAAAGCGACGCCTGCGGGGTACCAGAAACAAAAGACCACGCGTGCTTGTGTGTGAGTGTGTGTTTCTTTATTTCCTTAGCGAAGGGGGGGCAAGTGGGACACTATTTTTTTCTCCACCTCTCGGAGGGCGTTTCCAAGCGCGCCCGCGCGCAAGCACACACACACACGCACGTACATGCTCGCCTATACGCGCAGTCGAGCACGGGAAAAGCGCGCGTGGGGACACGCACACAGAAGAAAAAAAGAGCAAAGTGTCCCCCAAGCAACGCCGTCTGAAATATGGACGTGGATCCGGCATCCTTTCGCCCCTTGCTTTGTCTCTTCCCAACATCTCGTCTTCTTTTTGCGTTCTTTTTTTTTTTTTTTCGTACCGGCGTGTGCCCTGTTCAACCTCGAGCTGCAAACAGAGGATGCACAAAAGGGGCCCGCCCGATAGCGGCGGAATGCCTCGAGCCACGCTTCTTTATTCTCTTCATTCTCGTTTTCCTTGATTCCCTTTTGTTTGCTCCTCATCGCCGTTTGCATGAAGAGAAGTCCTTCGATTTGCTCTCTCCTTCTTTTCTGAACCTTGGTTTCGAGCCTTAAACTACGCGGTGTTTGTTTATTTCCTTCTGCTGAAGTCATGGCGCGACCGTGATGCCCCGACACCGGGGGCTTCGAAAGTGCGAATCAGAAAACTGTGAGGAAATAAAGTGAGACAAGACAAAAAGAAACCACATGAAGAAACAGAAGAGAAAGAATTTTGTGAAATATTTTCTTCATTTGCCTCATCACCTCAGCCCCTGGCTGACCTCTCTCCGTCCTTCTTAGCCCCGAGGAATTGACACGAATGGGGGGAGGGCATCTCGGCCCGTTGTTTGTCTTAGCTTACAAAGGAGGACGGGAGTCGCTTGGTCTGTACGATGCGCTGCATGCGCCAGCATATTTGTTTTTATTTTTGTTTTCTTCCTTACTTGCCACGTACGCGATCCGCGAAAGCGCGCGCGCGTGGTTTTACCCGCGTTATTTCTTTTTTCCTGGCCCTTGCTATAAAAAGAAAGACGGCGACAACAGCGTGCGGAGGACAAAAGGATATTGGCGCCTCCTGCTTTGTACGACGGGAGCAGTTGTTTATGTGCCCTTTCGTGCCACGCGCCGAATAAACTTCGGCGGCTTCTCCGAAGCTATCTGCCTTTGCTTAAATAATGCGACACACACCGCAGTTTTTCACAGGCCCGGGAGGCCTCCCCTAAGCGATCGTCTGCCTGGCCATGCCTCCGAGGCGAACGAGTTGTTGTTATCGCATCGTTAGTTAAACATTTAGGACGCCTATATCGGAGCAGCGTCAAGCGTAAGTGCGTGATTATCCCGAATGCATAAACATCTCTTAAGCGGCTTATGCTTACCTTTCCTTCTGTTTCTTTCTTGTGTGTGTGTGTGTGTGTGTGTGTGTGTGTGTGTGTGTGTGTGTGTGTGTGTGTGTTTTGAGATAGCTCTGCGCGGGCCACAGGCATCAGAGAAACAGAGAGCCAATTTCTTTTCCACTCGACACATACAAAAGACAAGTTGTGATGACGTCACAGGTTTCTGTCGTCATAAGCAGGCGCAGGTACTTCAGCGGTACCTTGCTGCCTCGCCACTGATGAAATATCGATGTCGAACTCCGAGCCCGGCAGTAGGATGCTTAGAGCAGCAGGATGGGTTTAGAGCTGGCTTGTCGTTTTCTCGCTGTTATTGAAATGTCACTTTCCATATACAGACATTCTAGACACTAACGACTTTGTTGCGACGCCGCAGCTGTAATTTCCGCATCGAAAAACAACGGGTGTACTGGGAACGCAGACTAAGACATGGACACAAGTGCTGAGTATTATCTGGAAAATTCATTGAGAAAACGACTTAATACGCACTTCAACCGCCCACGCGCCTGCAAGGCAGCGAAGGACCATGACTCGGTATCGCGGTTAGGTCTATTAACATGGAATAAATATACACGGGGAAGAGGAAAGAGCGTAACCAAAATGCATAATTATTTCGTGTTCACCCAGTGAGCACCAGTATTGGGTCTACACCTTGGTCGTCAGTGTACTGTTGTTATTAGACATAACCGTATGCCCAATTTGCCCAGGTTTCTACCCCCTTCAATGTATTGTCTGACGTTCCGGTGTACTTTACGTGACGAAGAAAGGTTGCGAAAATTCTCGGCTTGTTTTTTTTTTAATTTTATTTCTCGTTTAGCTCAATGACACAAGAAAATTGTTTCTATCCGTAAGCAGTTAACTCGTCTATAGGTGTCCGGCTAGATCATGTGCAGCTGGTGCTGGAATCTCACGATTTTTTTTTTTTACAGCCGTTCCTGTATGGCTGGCCTCTCCGCGGTAACGGCAACCTGTTTGCAGTTCAAGAACAGCGATCGGGGTAGTCTACGTTCGAGTGTCCCTTAAAGTTTGCAGTTGCTTTATATAAAGCTTCGGGCGTATGTCAGTTATAAGCTGCCATTTCACTATCCACCTCCCTTTCTTTCTTCCCCGACTGGTCAGCTGCGCCTCCCTTGTAGAAATGTCATGTACACCCTCCAGGCACCTTTCCGAAGTGTGTTTGTCCTCGCTGATAGGTTTCGCCGTAGGGCTTCACTTCCGAAACGGTTCTCTTAACAACCTGGACAAGCTGTTCCTCTTATAGTTTCACGGCAAATGGGCATCTCCGAGAATGCTAGCCTCTTCAATGGCGCGTGTTATCTCTGTACAGCAAAATAAAGCCTAGAACTTTTCTTCTTCGCTTTAGACGATTAAATGAAAGTCAAAGTCGGTGTTTTGTTATGGCAGTACCTTGCTGTTTCTCGAAACTTGAGAGGATCGCGACAGCGATATACTAAAAAGTGCAGTAAAGGTCTAAAAAGAAATTTTCTATTTTTCTGGCGAACTTGCGAACGCCCCACAATCTCGCTCAGCTAAGACCTGACCTTTCCATATCGCGCTTTCGGTGGGCGTTTTTATTGAGCTTCGCACATTTCTTTTCTGTGCTTCTATAGATTCTCCTTCGCCTCCCGAGCTGTCGACACTGCGTAGATCTTTCGTTTAATCCGCCTCCATTTTCTTTCTGGAATTACTGTCTTTCTAGAACATCTGCCCTTTCTCTTCATTTTGCGAGATTTTCAGCACCCTTCACCTTGATTTAATTTCTTTTCCAGCCTTCTGTGGAAACGACGAGCAATCGATGCTGCGTCAGCGCGTTTAGGAAACGATAAACGTAACAAAGAAAAAAAAAAGAAAAACTAAAGCAGCTTCCAACTCGCTGAATAGTGTGACGTCATAGTCACTGTAGCAACACCTTCCGATCGGAGCTAGCGACTCTACTACGCGGGGGAGTGAGTGCAAGCTCACTTGAGTTCGTTACGTAAATAAGTTCGCGGAATTTGAAGAGAGAGCTCGGAGGATGCTCGCGGCAAAGCCTTCGCAACTTGGAACCCAGGTGCAAGCACACCTGCTACCCCCAGCGCTGCTCCACGTGCCAAAAGACGAAAACTATTTACATGACCCCCCCCTCCCACTCGTATACCGTAGCGCCGAGCAAATGCCCACGGAAGCGATTCATAAGCGAGGAAACATCTCGGCCGGATATTGTAAGCGTTCCGCCCTCGGGATGCCGTCCGCTCGCCGCATTTGCTGCACCTGGGCTTAGCACTGGATCGCCGCTGACTTGGCTCGTCTTTTTCCTTAAGGCTCGCCGTACCGCTGGCTCGATGCTGGATTACGGTGGGTTTAGAGCGGGCTTGTGTGGTTGGTTCGCCGTCATTGAGGTGTCGCTTCCTTGTTTGTGTACCGCGATACACAGGAAGGTGGCGTCGGTGGCGGCCAAAACGATGCGAAACCTCGTGACCTCTTTACTCGCTGAGCTTGAGAAACGCCGTAAAATTAAGCGGACCCAAGGCATGTATGTTCGAATCGGCGTGAAGAGACGTTCTCGTGAAGCGGTTAACGAGATGCTGCGCAAGTGTGTGCGATGGGCGCAACTGCCCCTTTTTCTCCTTCCGTGCAACTTGTGACTTCATGCGCTGCTTGTGCAGCACACCGCTCGTCGCAAGATATGTGCCGAAATGCAGACGGCAGTTCGCGCGAATACATGCTTCGAGAAGACGTTGATGCAGTGACGTCACAAAGACGAATACGATGTTTCATGTCTGTCGGGGCAGGAATGGGAAGGAGAGGCTTGTACAGGGAGGAGCACGCCACATATGCGAATGCACTTAAGGTTTCTGTATTCTTTGTGTCGCAGGGAGAACATACCCATTCCGGAGGGGGGAATTGACCAAGAATGGGTACATACCCAGTGAAACATACGCAGTGGACAAAAAAGTGAGTAGGCAAAATATATATACATAAAAAGAAAAGATTAAGAAATTCAAATAAGCCGTTGGCTATTATATGCTAGTTCAATATTTGAGCGATTGGTTGCTTTACTCGTCGATGACTGATTTGTTCTACCTTTTGGCGGTCTCCTCGGCTACATTTTGCTTCGATTGTTTATTACATTTTTTTCAGTTCATGTCGCAGTTGACCCAGTTGTCGCGTTCTGTGTTAGTTTCTGTTCAATTCATACGTTATTTTGGTGTGACCTTATAACAACTTCTATTCAAAGAAAACATTTTTTTTCTTATCTATGTAATCACATCTCCACAGCCATATGGACCACAATAGTTAATAAATAAATAAATAAATAAATAAATAAATAAATAAATATAAAAATAAATAAATAAATAAATAACAGAGCTGTGTGTTCTTCAGAGATATTTCTGGCCTAGCATTACATGTACAGGCTTTTATGTCGTGATATATTGTTCGATTACGCACAACTGGGGTATTCTCGCTGACAGTACTTTGTCGGTCAGTTTGTTGTACTGTAGTACAGATCGGTTTGCCCACTTGTTTTTATTGGTAAATTATCACTTGAATATGTTTATTTCCTTCCCCAACCTTAATATAGGCTTGTGTTGTATTAACGCGATATCGTTAAAAGCCCCTTGTCGCAAAAAAAAGAAAAAGAAACTGCGTTGGGGTTGTGCGCCTGACGTCGGTCTGCGAAAAATCATTCCGAACCACAACCACGCAGGCCCTCCACGTGGCGCAGAGGCGTTACTGAACTGATTGGATTCCTCTAAGTAACGTACGTCCGAAAATTCGTAAAATACGAGCTAAACGCAACCTACAGACATGATAGCGTCAGACTGTAATTTGAATCTACGAGAAAACATAATTCTGTTAAGTGGAAACTCAAACAAAAACCCATTTTTCAGCGTTTATACCATTCATAGAGCGCCTTCGCCCACTGGGTTTCTTGCAACACCACCACCTAGATGGCGCTCGCCTCCATGCATCCGCAAGAAAGCTGCAATTGTCGAGCAGCGTGACAAGGAGTCAGTCAGGAATCTTTGAATACTATCGCGTTCCATTCTTAAGGGCGGAGCTTAAGCCTCCTGCAAGTTTTTATTTGTCCGGATTCATTTCTTCGTTTCACTAACATAAGCTCGCCAAGTTGTGTTTCCTTTTGTGCCTAACCCACCTGTGCTCGACCTGTGATTAACTTATTTTCGGTTTTCTACAGCACACACATTTATTTTGGCCCACCCGGTTCACGTCCAGTCCCCCAAAGTGGGTATGCATGTCATTCATCATACGCGAGACTCAAAAATCTAAGTACTGGAAATCGTTTGAGCGGCGAGCCTCCACGTACCTGCACACCTGCGTGATATTCCCGTAGAGTGCAGCCGAAAGAGGGGCACCCCAACGCAGGCCAAGGCTTGCGTTTCGGTCGTGCTCTAGACTCGAATCGGGCCACAGAGAAAGAGAAGTCGCCCCGGCAATGTAGCGTGTAGCAACTGTAGCCCAAGTTGCCACCGGAAGTCAATTTCAAGCAACGGTGCGCGCTCGCCGGAAGTCTTCTCTGCGTCAGGCGGAAATGAGAAAATGGTCTAAAAAAAAAGAAAAAAAGCCTTCGCGCGGCTAATACGCTTGCATCTTTCCAACTCCCGCATTTGTCAACGCTTTCAGTGCCAAAAGAAAGAAAGAAAAAAAAAACACATTTTTGCCTCTCGTCTGTGGATATCTGCGTGCCGCACAGCATGTTAGTACTGCAGCGCGCTTTGGGTGCATAATATTAACCGAGAGGCTTGTTGCGTTTTGACGGCAACGAGGTGCAAACTGTTGGTTTGGCTGTGGTCTCCTTCGGGTTATGCACGTACTACATGACCAAGTTGCCATTGTCTTTTGGCTATGTGAGGTTGCATCCTTAAGAATCGATGGACGAGTGCTATTGGGCTTACGTCTTGTATACATGTACCTTTCTTTCATGTTAGCGAGCGATGCGATTTTGTAATTCTGTGCATCAGAGAAATGTACAGCGTTCGGGCAGGGTGTACTGTCCGGGTCAGCGCAGGGCTGAAATCTTGTCCGATTGGCAACAGTATGTGAGCAGGGAGTAGCCGAAATAGAATAAAGCTGAAGGGATGTTCTGTGTTGTTATAGCCTCTGTTTTGCTTTGGTAGGTGCAGACGGACTCTGTCTATAAAGATGCTATGACGCTTGAAGTAAAGATAATTCAAGATGAAGCGGAATAGTTGGTTGGTAATGCTGCAAAATGGGCCATGTTTCTCCCTTCATCGTCTTCTTCTGTTTTGCGCGGTGTCTTTTCACAGTTGGAATAGATTAGATTGCTTGCTGGACACTGAACAGTACCAAAATATGACACGAAATGCTGCTTCATTCTCACGACGTTGAAATTGCGAACACGTGAAACATTAGGACGTTATTTAGTGTAAGTTGTTCTGGGGGAAATGTGCGCAGATGGGATAGGGATACTTTAGGAGCCGAATAACTATATGAAAAGATTGTCATTTTGAAGGTTCCAAAAAAGAAGTATTTCAGTTTTGACCGAAAACGCTTAGGTGTTCGGTTAAGGCATATACGCGTCCTACTACAACTTCCAGTACTGCCCCTCCGCCCCTTACTCCACTGTCCAATCGCCTTCCTGTTTGGTGTATCTTCCGTAACATCATAAACATATCGTCTCGGTCTCCATTGAACAGATGACCGTCGTACCCAGCTGTATTGTGTCGAAAAGCGCATCGACAACAACCACATAAAAAAAGGGGGGAAGGTGGTTTGCTTGGGCGAAGGGTTCACAGAAACCTCGCCGAAACTTCGCGGCCTGCGTTTCCCTCTTTCTTTTTTATTTTCCTTGCCTTTGGCTCTTCCAATCCACCGCAGACTGCGGCTATCAGCGCCAGGCATTGCCCCTGACTCTTTCGAAACGTAATAACGTCGGAACTGCGGGGCCACTCGGAACAAGAAGACAAGAAGAAAAAAAGAAACGCCCCCCTTCGCGTCCCCGTTTGCTTCTTCCACACCACATAACCAGCCCGCTCTCCCGCACTCAGACCATAGTATACCCTTCTCCGCCTCCTTCACTGTCTCCGCCCGCTCTCAGCGTTCACACTTCCCGAAACGCGCGTAAATATCAATAACAAGGCCGGCGAAAAGACCGCGAATCGAACGTCGAAGTACCGAGGAAAGCAAACTCTATACAAGCAACACCAGAGGATAACTCTGGTGAAAAAGAAAAAAAGAAAGATTGAGGAAAGCAAGCACAATAACGGAAATGTGGAAACGGAGCGAACAGACGATAGCCTTCTCTCCCTCCGCGGCCACGAAACGCCGCACCGACCCGCCGGTGCTGCAGCCCGCAGCTTCCACAGCGTTCGCTCCGCGGGCCCGTCCCGAAACATCGGCGGCGCAAGAGAACATCCAATTTCAGTGGGCGAGCGGTGGCGTTATATGGCCTTTCCGGGGCTTGGTTCTCGGGCGCTCTTCGGAACGCGCCGGCGTCGTGTCTTGTGCAGGCCGCCTCTCTCTGTATATAAGCAATGTCCGCGCTTGCAGCAATGGGAGATAGCAGAGCAGCAAATGAGAAAACACGCACACGCACGCACACGCACAAGCACACACACGCACTTACAAACAAACAAACAAGCGATGACCCGGTGCAAGTGTACGTGAAACAAGGTGGCCTAAGAAGACACGTATGGTGGTCGGAGATTGCTGCTAATGTTTGGGTGGCCCGTGGCCGGAATACTACAACGTTGCTCTGAAAAAAGAAAAGGATAAACAAGAAATAACGGAAATGAAGAATACAACTTGGACGGGAAGAGAGAACACAAAGAGATGAAATGGAAGGGGAAAAAGTGGAAATAGCAACGAAGTGGGGAAACTGGGAAGTAAGTGGAAAAAGAAAAGAACTTGTTCCGTTAAACCTACTGGCGAGGAAAGTTTCCTATTTTCTTTAGCCGGTGTGTTCAGAACTCCGCCAACATTAGCGTTAGCGTCGTTCCTCATTATTACTACCTGTGATTGCCAACACGAATGACATCGGGCGAGATTAAATTAAGGGAGAGGTGCGCGGTAAATGAATTTGCGGCGCGTTATTTCGTGTCTGCTGACATATTGGCGCCCATGTGACGGCATAGAGAAATGGTGCAGGCTGTTTAGGTTAATATGGACATTTTTTTCAATGTTGTGGCTGTTTTTATTCCACCATCAAACGTGTGATACGTACTAAACTGATGTGGAAATCACTGTTGCATAGAATGGAGCAAGACAACGTAACTATATTGACACATAATACAGCGTGTGCCCAATAATGCTTCGGGGAATTTGACCAATAAGCGAAAAAACGAGAAAAAGAAATTGGACAGAGAATGCGGAAGAAGTAATTGGGAAAGTGGAAACAGTAAGCTTATGGTAAGGGCGAATTAGGTAGGGCAAACAAGACATGTTTTTTTTTACCAAGCAATTTTTCAAATGCTGCCAACTTCCCCGAAAAAAAAGAGGAAAGCGTAGAATCACTGTGCAATGTTAAGAGAATGCTTCACTCAGTAACGTTTGTTACAGTTATCACCTTTCTTTTTCCTTCTCTTTTTTCGTAGGACGCTACAGGTGGCAAATAACCATTGATATCTCTCGTAGTTCGACAACTGACCTAAATAACACCTGCACGATCAAGGCGCGTTCACATGCAACCGGAGTTTTCCAGAAGTACTGACCGTTGGGCGTGTTGGTAATCTATATTCATCCGGTTAACCTCCCTGCCTCTCGCATCCCGTTTATCTCTATCCCTCATACTCAAGGTGAAAGGCGCGAACGAACAGGGACGACTTAGAAAAAACGGACGAACACATGGACACTGACGAGCGCAGGGACAAACACGTTGTGCGCTCGACCCTAGTTTTCTATCTCGTCCCCTGTTCGTTTGCGCCGCTCTTCCTTGAGTACAGAGTCCTCGATCAATGTTGAACACAATGACCCAACTACGTTTTGCCTGCTGCGAGTGTCACAGCCGCGGCTGGGACGAGTTTCTATAAGTGGACGAACGGTCTCGTTCGGCCGGCCTGAATAGTTAATGCATTCGTGGTCAGAGGCGACGCGTTCTCGAAGTCCACCGCTGCTGCTGGCCCGTGGCTCCTCGGTCCCACTGTGCACGTAGGCGTCACGGGTGTCCGCTGTATTTGGCGGGGTCTAAGCTAATCTTCAAGCCCAATTGCCGATAATTACCATTGGGCTTGGAGATTAACTTAGAGTCCGCCAAATGCCCGCCGCTCTCCTCGCTGCACCTCCGACGATGCCTCTCGTCCTTTCGATGCTCTCTCTCGGCGCTGGTGACGTGGTGGCAGCCATCGGCTGTTAGTTGGGCTGGGCGGGGTTGGGCCTGCTTCCCAGGCGTCCGCCCTGGCTCTGGTTCAGGCTTACGCTACGACTTCAACGTGGACAACTTCCGCGACACATGCAGTCTGGATAGTTGCGTGCAGTGCAGTCGGTGCGCGTACTCGGAACACAACTTTGAACCGGCGCGGTCGAACGAGGAAAGTGGGCATGTTGTCAAGGCACGTGTGCTTCCATGTTGCTCTCGTGCTAGCTTAAGTTAAGCGCACTGCGCAAGCTTACGGAGCTTCGATACTTCCGTTATTCAAGCGTGAAATAAACTATTCATCTATTAGTTATTAAGCATTGTCCTTCGGTTACAGCTACAGAGGGCACGTGACTGAAGCCCTTATCTTCACTCGTTCCAGCGTGCTGGTCTAAAGATGCATTCTGCGACCTACACACAAGCATGCAACGCATTCCTTTGTTTGTGGTAGCCTATAAGTCTTTTTTTCGATGGAGGTGACATGCAGAATAACTAAAGCAGTTGTCTTGCTGAGCCACGCTTGGGCATTTCAGCCGACACTTGTAGGTTTGATTTGGGTATCATTCGCTGTGCTTTGTATCATTGACTAATATAGCCACATGTACTCGCATGAGAGCCAACTCTCAAGTTCAATGAAGCTCCGCGCATGAGGCGAGCGTAACTAGCGCAGTTCTTAGGCGCTTGACCGAAGAACGCTTCGCTGTAGCCTCAATGCGATTGATTGGAAGTGGATTGAATTGCGACACCATTTTTTCTTTTAATCTTTCTATGTTGGCCGCTGCGTATTGCGACGCGATACAGGATCATTATGGAGAGGAATAATTGTAATTGGTGCCCTGTTCTCAGTGCCCTGTACAATATATAGCGCCGAAATTACGTTGATGGCGATAATGCGTGTTGTCTACCTTTCCCTCTTTCTTCGTTTCTCTCTCTCTCTCTCTATCTGTAGATTAATGATAGGATTATGAGAACTGGATATACAGGCTGAATTGAACCTTCTAAATAGAGGCATGTCTTGCCCGTAGAATTAGAAAAGGCATGACGAAGTACTTGTAAATTAATATCTAGAAAAATCTTAATAGATGTATAGAACAAGAAGAGAAAATATAGTGGTGGGGATATAAAGAACGAAAGAAGAATGAAACGAAAATATAAATGCACAGGAATCCTGAAACATGTAGCAAATTTAGCAACGATATAAAAACACGCCGACCAATGCCAGATAAAAAAGACGTGTAACATTAACTGCCCACACACCTTTTGTGCCGGCTACACGGTAGCCGCTTAAACAATCTGTCTTTCATCTCTCTCTCTCTCTATCTCTCTCTCTCTCTCTCTCTCTCTCTCTGAAAGCTATAACGTCTTACGTGTAACAAACACGTTCGAAAGGCTCGCGCGATCCACACACTCTACGATCATCAAGTTTAAGGCCCGTGGCGTGTCGATAATGATTTATTTAAATAAAATGTAAATATTAGAAACTATTGCATCGTCACCGCCTCTCCAGAAACAATCAATTGTTCAGTGATTGAAGGATGATAACATGAGGCGATATGATAAACGTCTCCACAGTAAATAGCTTTTCGCAAACGCCCTTCAATAACCGTTACCGAAAAAAAAAAAAGCGAAACCAGCACGGAGACGGCAAATTCCGCAGTTCCTGCGACGAGACACTAACATGTCAATAAAGAATAAAACAAAATGATTAAACAACCCGAAATGGCGCATGAACATTCTATGTGCAAATACGTACATACAATAACATTTTCGTAATTAAGGCTTTTAGAGCAGGTTTCGGCATGTCCCAGGCAAGCTTTCTACAATGAAAAGACGACCACCAAGGTGATTCGCTGCTCACATCAAAGCCCAGCTTTGCTGCTCAAGCTTTGGACAGCCGATGAGAATGTGTTCCATGTTATTCCCACGAATGGTTTCAGACGCAGCAAGGCAAATCTCCACGATACAGACTACACAGACCATTTCCAGGCTAGTACGGTGGATCTGGTCAAGAGTCCTGTGTCAAGACCAGCACCAGCAGCGACAGGAATAAAGTTCACGAGGGTTGCAATGTGGGCTTGTTGGTAATGCATCTTGAAGGGGAGTACGGTAGCGCGATTCAAAGACGGGACAAGAGAAGACACAAAGGGACACACACAGCGCTATGTGTGTGTGTGTCCCTTTGTGTCTTCTCTTGTCCCGTCTTTGAATCGCGCTACCATACTCCCCTTCAAGCGACAGGAAGCTTTGACTGCGGGTTCGTATTCGCTGCAGTCTCAACGTCCGAAATAGCTGTAGTGCGCGCAACACATGACGAAATCTCTTCGAATCCGCAGCCCGCGACGCCGGCGGTCAGCGCGCGTGGGAGGGGGAGAGAGAGAGCAGGGATTGGGGAAGGAGGAGGGGGATGCCGAAGCTTCCGGCGCGGTTCCTCTCCGAAGAGGAACCGCCGTGAAAGTAAAACGACGCAGAAATTCGACTCGGCACTTTCATTCGCGGCTGCTCCCGGCGCGAAAATGAAAGGCACTGATTGGATTCCGTTTTCGCAGGTTTCTAGCGCCGCGGAAGAAGGAAGCTCCGGGCTCGGGCTCGAATGCCTGTGCTTGCGAGCTTGCTCTTCTTTTTTTTTTTTCACCGTTTCCTTCTCCCGAAAATGCTCGTGTGCATTTGCGGGGCTGCGGAGTTGGGAACTGCGAGCTGGGAAGAAGTGTAGACTATCAAGAGAAGAAATGAAAGAAAATGGGGGGGAGGGGGGGAGGGGCGGGTACCACGACGTTGTGTCAGAGACGTACCTCTTGCCTCGCAAAGGAATCTAATCATCAGTGTCTTGTCCACCTTTGTGTTTTATTTCATTTATCTTCTTGTTTTCATATTTCTTTCTTCCTTTACTGCTGAGCGCTCGAACTTTCGTGAGGAGTTGTGGCTTGCACGGAATGCGGCCGGGAACGCTTACCATTTTCGCGGTCCCGGGTTGGACACACGACGGCCATGCATGTCGGTCATTGTAGCTGCAGCATTAGAGGACTCGGCTCTCAATGTTACACGCCCTCATGAGGACGTCACGTGGTTGCGGGGCGTGTTTTTCCGAGAGAACGTTCAGATTCCTTTCTGAGTTACTTGTTACGGCAGTCGGTGTATAAGCAGACACAAGGCGGGAGACAAACAAGGTAGGTCAACAAGCATAGCAAGCCTAGCTCGCTACTCTGCGCAGTGCGGCGGGGGAAAAAAGGAGGGGAAACAGAATGACAGAGAAGGAGCACACGTACACAGCGCACCGATCGTGGCTAGCGCAGGACTAAAGCCACCTGTGCAAGCCTGCAGCGCTCGAGATTCATGACGACGCGTACGTTGACCTCTGCTCCCACGAAGATTACTCCTACGAATATACTATAGGCAGTAAAAATAGCCTGAGCAGTATGTCGGGGCGCCTTCCAGTACAAAAGTCGATGTATGTTTCTAGGGCGCAGACGTATTTACCATTCTCAGAGTTTTTGCATCTGAAAATAAAGAGAGAGAGAGAGAGAACTACACCTAATAAATGAAATGTAGTAGAGTTGCGGAACACACTTTGACTATCAAGGACATCTCGTATATGATATTTCTCTTTCTTAAGTACACGAGTAATCTATGAGTGATATCTGCGTAGACTTCTGAGAGAGTGAGTTTTACGTTAACTGTAAACTAGTTCAATACATTTGTCCGTTTTACATGCTGCGATAGATATATCTTACGGAACTGAGATATCTTTTCTTGGTGAGGAGTTACCAATAACTTTCCTCCCCAATATTCGACAATTCTTATAACAACCAGGAAGACTAAAATGTAATATATATATATATATATATATATATATATATATATATATATATATATATATATATATATATATATATATATATATATATATATTCCCCATCATTCGGTAGTTTGCAGGTTGGTCTTTAACATACACCATTTTGTTAGACATCTCTAGAACGAAGCCTAGTGAGAGCTAGATTAAGGTGGGCCTCGAGATTGTTTCCTCTTAATGCTATAGCTACATCATTAGCCCCAAGGTTTTTGCCCCAGAAGTATGATTTCAGGATGCATCTAGCTGGCCAGGTCGGCCGTGTCAGTACACATCTAGCAACAATTGAACTCTAATGCTGCGCGGCCTATAGCCATTGCCTGCAATGCAAACGTTCCTTTGCGGAGTAACCAAAAGTTTGGAGGACGCTTAAGTTTCGCCTTTCAGAGTGGAACGCGATAGCATCCAAAGATCCCTGAGTGATTCTGAAGCTTCCCGGCAACTGGAAGGTATGCAACCGTAATGTTTACCGGGAGACGCTGGCCGCGAATGCTAGGCATGAAGGCGGACTTTCTGGTAGAAACGCGGCCTCTAGCGTGGGCCGCGATGCGGCGGAGGCGAGCGCCCTCTGGAGGTGTTGCAAGAAATCGGGCGCGCGCTCCGTGGCCCCCGAGATACTCGCACGGTGGCACGCGCAAATGGCGAACGCAGACGCCGGTCTATGTATGGTAGAAATGCTTGACAAGGGTTTTCATTGAGTTTTCGCGTAACAATTCTGTTTTCTCGTATAGTCAAATTACAATCCGACGCTATCATGTCTGTAAATTGTGTGTAAATGGCGCTTTAAGATTTTTCTACGTACTTTAGCTTGAGAAATTCAATTGTTTCAGTGATTCCTTGCGCCACTTGGAGGGCCTGGGTATGGGTGGTTCGAAAATATTTTTGCCGAAACGATGTCCAACGCCGCATTTTCTGGGACACGAGGCCCTTAACGCTATCACGTTAATAATCCTGCCGAAACCGCCCGTACATTACATTGCGTACTTCCATCAATCATTTTTCAAATTTAAATTAAAAGCGATTACATACCATTGTGAAATTCTGGTGTTTGACGTGCCAACTCCACGATATGATACTGAGGCACGCCGTAGAGGACGGCTCGAGATTAATTTGGCCACCTAAGGTTTCTTTTTTTTTTACCGCGAACTCGAAGCTAAGTACATACACGAGCGTTCTTGCATTCTGCCGCTGCGACCGGCATCGCACCCGCTACTTCGAGCTTGGAAGCACAACGCCATAGCCACTCGGCTATCACGGCAGGTAACGATTACGTATCGTATTCTTCCCGGAAATTATTTTACATGAATGCCGAAACTGAATGAAAGTGGTTTGAAAGTGTACATGCCATCATCGTTCGACAAAATTAGGCGCTGTAATTCGATCTAGCCCACATTGTCATGATCAAAAGTCATCCGCGGAATGGGCTTCGCATACCTCAGGATGGAATAAAAATCTAGGAAGTCACACGTCACAAACGTCCCAACCCACCACACGATGTTGTGTTTTCGTCGCTGTGTTTATGCAAATAAATGTGATTTTTACCGCAGCAAACATGATGGCATGGCGACTTACTTTTACGTTCGTGGAGAAGTGGTTCTCTATGGCCGGAGTATTTAAAGAGTGTAAGCATTGCGGCAGAAGCCACCTCTGGATGACTGCCGGCGTTAACGCTCTTGGCACTGAAGCAACGTAGCGACGTACCGTGTTGCCACCGCTGAAACGCGACTTGTGGGACACGTGTACTCCAGCCGGGCTCCTCTCTCGCGCTTCACTCTGGACACGCTGCACCGTCTGGCGGCGCTACCGCGAAGTCCATGTGTGTGGAAATATACGCAGTCGAGCGCCTTTATAGTGAAGTGCTTGGGGCCTCTGAAACCATTCGTTATACAGGTGACTTCATTGTAAAGGTGGCGCACCGGACAGCTCACAGTAGAACCGGGACAGAACAGGTCCTTCTTTATAGAGGTCATGTTGTCGAAGACGCGTTCGTCGAAGAGGCGCTTGACTGTATTCAAACAAAACTGTCTGAATTTATAGATTCTTTTCACGGCGATCCCGCGGGCGCCGCCATTTTTGATGACGTGGTGACGCGTCCGTTGCTTGCCTCAGCTGCCTCCGTGTTCCCACCGGTTGTGCACGACGACCGCTACACCTCAGCAAACCTGGTTCGGCGGATATTGTATAGACGGTGACTGGGTGGACAGCACACAAAGGACATGTAAGCGCTTTCGAAGCTCATTACTCCTTGTCCAAACGGCGCGAGCACCGAATACGGTTATTGTGCCAACAGAGGGGCTAGAAATGTATATCAAGCTGTCGAAACTTTCCACTTATGAATTAAATCAGGAACGGTGTGTTTTGATCTTCGTTCGTTATTTGGCAAGCACTTTGAAGCGGCCGCTGGTCATGTTTCTTTTTGAGTGAAGTATCTCGGTGCGGTCACGGTCTGTTCTGTATTTTCTACCTAATTCCTCCAGAGCAAGCTGCTCCACGAGAAGGATCTATATGACGCGCGTTCGGTTCTGGGGCCCAGCACCAAATAAATATTACAGGATTTTATTTTGTTGTTATTCAGGAGTGACACATAGTCAGTGGCACTTATCCAGTGACACAAGTTAACGTGAACGAGGTTAGATAGGGACAAACCGGGAAGTTACTAAAGTTCCCAAAGAATACTGATCACATAAAAAAAAAAAAATAAAGCCCCTTTCTTAAAGAAAGATGGTTGGACGCGAAGCTTTCCCCCAATGCAAAGTGAACCAAAGTCAAATTCGAAAGCCAACGACCATCCAACGAACCCAAGGCATCCTGAGCGACCTGATGCTATGCATATGTGATTTGATTGCTTGTTTAGGATTGTATTTTTTGAGCGTTGAAGTCGAATGAAGACGCATTTCGTTAAGTTGCGTAGACTTCATTTTAGATCATGTCACCGTTGATTACACGCACACACTCACACTTTCACGGACGACTGTACACTTGCACAGTACTGCCTTGGAATCGCTGTGTTAGACGGTCTGAGGCTCTGCCATCGTAACGTGACACAGCCTGCTTGCAAACGTAAGATCAACGCAGGGACGGTGCTGCGTAGTGGGTCTCTGTAGCGTCTTCAGTTTCAACGAGTAGCGATCTAGCATGAAACTCTCGATCCATTTGCCGTGCTCTTTCGCCACATCGATGTTAAGGGGAAGCTTTAGCTCGGATGCTCCTATGTAAATAGATCTAAAAGAAGAATTCGTTTTTCTCGGCAACCACTGCACCAAATTTGACAAGGTTTGTTGCATTTAAAAGACAAAAACTTCAAATCTAGTGACTGTTGCTTCCGGATTATTGATTTCGACCGTCAATATTTTATGGCCGAAAATCGAAAATCTTCAAAAACTAAACTATCAAGCTTACAACTATGTAACTCAGCAACGAAAACTGATAATACAATTCCGTGAATTGCATATAATAGTACATCTAAAGCGGACAAAATTGATATGTTACACATGAATCTAAAGAAATTTGATAATATGGAAATACAGCTTTTGCAGAACCCTTGTAAACAACGTAACAAATTCACGTAGGATATAAAATGACGTATCGAATTTGTCCGCTTTCAATGAACTAATGGATTCCGTTTACAGAACCGCGATATCTGCTTTTATGCATAGCTGTGAATCTGTAAACTTCGTGCTTCTATATTTTTCAAACTTTCAAATTTTTGAAATTCTTTTTAACAAAATTCAGGCCCTAAATCGAAATTCCGCTTCCTACAGTCACTAGAATTTAACTTTATCTCTCAAATGCGACAAATTTCATTAAAATGGGTCCAGGGGTTATCTCAGAAAAACGTTTTTTTTTTGCGTTTTACATGTATTTGAATAGGCCGCGCCGGAGTTGGCGCCCGAGCTAAAGCTTCCTCTTAAAGTCGCCGCACACGAGGCTCGGCGTACTATGTGGCTTAAAGGTCTTCATCATTTCTGCCAGGAATGTTTCCGCGTCACAACGAGACGTGTTCGGTCTGATGTACACGCTGACGATCACAGGACTGCAGTAGGCATCTCGACAGCACAAGCGTCTCCCACGTGGCTTCTGGATGCCGTTGCCGATACACGGGATCGGCCTTACGAGCAACGATCGCACTCGCTCTTACGTTCGCTCACGGCAGCCTCGCTATACCGTGCGCTGCATCCGCGGCCTACCCATGTTGACGGCCGAGGATGCATTGCGTGGCGCGCGTAATGCTATGCCGATAGATGCAGTTCGTCTGGGTAGCGTGGCGTTCAACCATCTTTCGTTACGAAAGGGGCTATTATTATTATTTTTTTGAGATTCTTAGACGACCCCGTGTTCATGTGCACTTGCTGCCTCCGATAAGCAGGGCAGCTCACTTAATCGCGACCGAGGTGGTGTCATGCCTAGCAGACGCAACTTGCGCTTCCAGTGACACATTTAACAGGGAGAGGCGGGCTAGTTGGTGGTCGATATTTGAATGCATCATGTAACCGCGCAGACAACAAAGGACAAAGAAGGAAACACGCCTGTCTTGTGTGTTTCCTTCTTTGTCCTTTGTTGTCTGCGCGGCTACATGATGCATTCCAATAGCTTCCAGTGAATTTTGCGCGCATGCGCTACTCCTGCTGAGCTCGCTGCTTCGCGCCGTTATCAGGCACTGACCGGCCGGCCAGTCGACGCTGGCGCGTTACTGCGAAAGTAAACTGTACTGTTTTACGCAGATGTGTAAGTGGGTTTTTCTGCAGTGCGTTTTCCGCGCTCAGGGAAAAAGCAGTTAGACATAGAAGAAAATGCAACGGCATTTTCACATTCCTGACATACCAGTCGGGTATAAGAACCAACTTCAAATGCGATTATGACACTGGGTATCGGGAGGCTATAACCGTTTACTGTAATCCAAACCTTGCTAGGTGCAATGAGCAATATACAAGGACAGCAGAAAGCTACACATAAGAGGCGATGCTCAGTGGCTATGGTGTTAGGCTGCTGAGCACGAGGTCGCGGGATCGAATCCCGGCCACGGCGGCCGCATTTCGATGGGGGCGAAATGCGAAAACACCCGTGTACTTAGATTTAGGTGCACGTTAAAGAACCCCAGGTGGTCGAAATTTCCGGAGTCCTCCACTACGGCGTGCCTCATAATCAGAAAGTGGTTTTGGCACGTAAAACCCCATAATTTAATTTTTTTTTTAATAAGAGGCGAGTTCGGAAAACAGGACCGCGTGGTTGTTACGGGACGTGGGATTTCGGGGACGGTAAGTGGGGAGCTTGGATGGCGGACGAAGATATCTGGGCAGGATATAAAGAGACTGGCGGGAGGGCGATGCCGTTGCAAAAGCGTGGCCATTGTATAATTGGATCCCGACGCCATCGAACGTCGTCGAGCTATAACAGAGTGCGGCAATGCTTGTCGTATGCATATTCCCCGGGATAACATGGATGCAAGCAAGGTGGACGAATGCGGGCCACTGAACCGTCGCCACCTTTCGCGTGTTTAGGAAATGCGTAACGCAGAGCCTATGGGCGCGAATTTCACGGGGATTATCAGCGCCCTTATAAAAGTGCAGCTCGCGCTGTGGTGCTATACGTACCATACGATTCAGTGTGCGGCTTCGCTTTCGATTAATATTGCGCGCATAGTTATAAAGCTTCGTACGTCTGCATAACTTTATAATTGCAATCAACGCAGTGACTGTATTAAACTCTGTTGTACACATAGGAGCTTGAAATTATTACTCTGGGATGACACCGGTGCAATCTCGTACCAATTGAAGAGGTTGAACTAGCGCCAAATACGCAGGACGCAAGTAAAGGCCCGGTGTTTAAATAGGCCACAATCGGAAGGAGTGCTCTTTCTTGTGTGTTCGTATTCGTGCGTGCCACCCGGGTTCATCGTTTCTAACGAAAACTGCGAGTCTCATCAAGAAAACTCGCCCGCCAAGTATTCCTGTTGCCATTACTCACCGTCTACCCTATGGTATAGCCGACGTCTCAGCTTTTTCTCTGCTAAGTCTATGTCTCTCTGTGGTATAGCAAGGCGGATTTTCTTCGGCTCGCTTGGAAGACGTGCCTCAGCGGTGTTCCGAGAAGGGATTTGAAAATCGAACGAGTAAGCTTACAATCTTGGGTCATAAAGCGTTTGCGTGGGCCCGTTGCTGGCGGGCCTCCATCCCAGCGGCAATGCGTGACGAAACGATGGAAGAGAACGCGAGAACACGCGGCTTCCGGTTGTTCGTTTCTGGCCGCGAAAACGCCGAACCCTATAGCTACGCGCTGTTACCGGCGCCTTGGGCAGCCGATCCACCAGCAGCATGAACCCACCCACTCCTGTCGCGCCGGGTCAGCCCGACCCGACGATCGCTCATTCCGACCGGTTATCGTTTGGCGCGAGCCTGACAGCGAGACGTCAGCCTCGCAAGCAGCCCCGGCCCGCTTTTGTCGATTCGTGCGAGTGTACACACGTGTGATGAATTGGGGAACAAAAAGAAAATATATGCTGATCCCGGCGCTGCGGGAATCGACGTAAGCGAAGCTGTCTGTGCGGTTTGCTTTGATTGACGACAACAAGCGGGGATGTCGGCGGCGGATGTTTCATTTCTTCAGCGTTTAGCGCAGTACGAGAGTGGCGAGTTGATGGTAAATGTTACCTTCCGTGCAACGCTGCTGTTTGTCTGCGTGCCACAAAGAACGCGCGGCGCCGCGAAACTTGTTTGCCTGAGCCGTTGTTGTGCGCCATTGTTCATAACTTCCGATAAGGTTACTATTGTGATTGCCTCACTCGGCACATCGGATCGTGCAAGTGTTAAACTGTACTTGAATTACGGGACGGTACATGTCAAAGCCACCATCGGATTATGTGGCACGCCGCGGTTGCAGACTGCGGATTAATTTTAACCCTCTGGGGTTCTTTATAACGAGCAGCTAAACCCAAGTACACGAGCATTTCTTTCTTTACTTCACCCCCGGTTAAATGTGACTGCCGCGGTCGGGATCGAACCCATGTGCACGACCTCGAGCGATGCCATATTGCCGCAAAGCTGCCACGCTGGGCACACACGTGTTGAATTAAAGTGCGACGTCTGTAGACTTTACGGTCCTACGATGTCGCCTAGATGCTACAGTGCTTTAAGCGTGAGACACGGTGCGATTTCGCGTAGGATCGGTCGTACTGCGCGGCATGTGCGACTTGCCGCATACGATGATTCGGGACACACGGTATACGAATGAGGAGAGCGGCGCGTAGTTCCGCCCAAAACCGGCGGGCCCGCATGGACGCTCGGACTACTGCGTAATTTCGCAAATAAATAGTGAAAACGAACGTATTTGCACAGCTCTCTCGCTTTACACAAACAATGACAATAAAAAACATGTCTATGCGAGCAGCGTACATAGACGTGTTTCCCCAAGGCCGCGTTCACGGGGACTGCTCCGTTGACAGCCGCCGATGGCAAGTATAGGGTTGGCAGTATCGATGAACGATTAATCCACTAATCGACTAAACGTATCCCACAAAACGATTGATCTTCATATAGATGGCTATCTTTTATTTAATCGACTTGATCGACTGGACCTGTCCGAATAATCGTTTTCGAGAGTTTGATAGGAGTGGCGCGAAAACTTTGAAATCGCGCCAGAATTGGCGCGCACGAGCAGTGACTCTGCAGCTGTGGTTGGGCTGATGCTTTTTCGAGTCCCGAGCGATGCGGAGCCGAGCGCTCTTCCCTCCCCCCACCCGATGCCGAAGGCTCGAAATGCCCTTGAAGTTCACGGCAATGCTAAACGCAACCCAGTCGTTGATCCTCGTTGTGCCACTCGCAGTCTACTGAAGACGTGGCACGGGATGCGCACCGATTTGGAGCGCGCATTCGACGCAGCGATGGAGTTCATGGTGGCTCCTGAAAAACTTATAGCCTCCGAGCATCTATTCTCGCAAACTGGTTGTGCGGCTATTCAAAGAAGGTGTCGATTTCATCCAAACATCCCAACCAATTCGCCCCGTGGGAAAAAAGCATGCGGTTTAAAATCCTTATCCGGTAACTTTCTTCGCCCCTGTGCGCATTGCAATTTCTTGTTTGTTTCTGTCGGACCTTCATCTTTAACTATTGGCATTTTTCTTATGTCTTGTTTAACTGAACTGTACTAGAGCCATGTAGCTTATTTCGTTCTGCACTGAGGGTCATTTTATAACATATATTGTTTATCTTTTCAAAAGCCGCTAGTGCCAACTACATTTAGCCTTTAACAAGTTAAAGATCATCCTTTCTCAAACGTTTATACACTTGTGTTTAAAACTTGGTTCCACCTCTCAAACATTAAACTGCGGTCCTACAAAAGTAGATGTCTGTGTTTCAACCTTTTTAAAAGTGCCCGGCAAGAACTTCGATTAATCAAGTAATCGATGAAAATCATGCATACAAAGCGATTGATCGGATAATCGGATCGGAAAACGATTAATCGGATAAAAATGTGTGGATCACACGCACTGTGGGAATCGATACAAGTGAATCGATATAAAATTGCTTTTACTGACGATAATTATGGTTCTGCTTGTCGCTTCTGGCCGTGGTGCTCGCCACGCTAGTCATCTTTCATGGCCGCCACGCGTCGTTGGCTTGCCTCACGTCTTCGAGCCAGCATACATTCCACGCGAAGACGCTCCTGTTCCGCGCGACGCTTCTTTCGGGCCTGGGTGTCCTCGACGCTGAGCGGACGCTTCGGAGCCATTTTGCGGGCCGCGTGTTTACGTGCTCCTTCTGCATACGTGGCCAGCACGCTGTTGAGACTGCAGCTCCAAGCGCTTTCTTCGGGCTATCGACGATCGTAATGTTCGCATTATCACAGCCCAGCACGCGACCTCCACCGCCCGGCGCCTGCATTATCTGTCGCATAGGAAATCAAGCACAGTACGCGCGATACGCACCAACTGTGAACGCTGCCGCGGCGGCGCCGGCCGGGATCCGCGGAGGCGAGCGCCATCTCGAGGTGTTGCAAGAAAACCAGCGTCGCGTGCGAGAAAGACCGTAACATAAGCAGCAGCAGCGCCCGGAAAGCCGGGAGACGAGACAAAGAAAGCTTCGCTTTAATATAGCCTATGCTTGCAGGGGACGTCTCGGGGCATTCAAACCCAATTGAAAGCAGTACATGAATTTTCAGCGACAGCGTTATGGAGCTGCCGGTGTTTCTAAGGTCTACCGGCCGTAACGACACTTTGTAAAAAGCTTCGTTGTGTGTGTGCGTGTCTTTGGGCGTATGTGCTGGTTCTGTTGTGTTTGTGGGATGACTGCGTATGTTATATTTATCGTCCAGTCTCATGGAGTGGTATTTCAAGCTATCAGCTAGGCTTTAGCTTCAATTAATTCATCATTATCAACTCTATCTCTCTATCTACCTCTTAGATTTCTCGGATATATTTACATCATCATCGTCGGTGGCGGACCAAGTTGCACAAGATCTCGAATATAAAACCTCAGGGGTGCCGTATTGAGGTTACACCGCTAATCCTCGTACGTAGAGGGCACACCGATGTTCGTGTAGACTGTGGGCGCACACTCAATACCTACAATGCAGAAGCACCTCCCAAGGTGAGCTGTACAACCTATACGCATACGCCATGGGCATCAGTGGTCATTATTCGCCCGAGAGTTATTTATACTTAATCGCTGCGTGCGGCACGTGTCCTTCAGTCAACACACGTGATCTGCGATGCATGCTCAGGGTCACCGCTAAACTCAAACGAAAGGCAGAAGGCGTGCCCGCGCGAACTGGCATCCCACCGTCGCAAGAAAAAAAAAAAAACTTATTTGCGAGGCACATCGCTAGAAGCCGCCGCGACTCAGCACACCAGTGTGCGTGCACTGGAAGGCTCTGAAAGTCGACGCGTAAGCAGGCCTATTTTCGTTTTTTTATTTTGTTTTATCGAGATGAAATTTATTCATCTATATCGCTAACCACTACCGCTTTTCACGCAGCAGCAATACTAACCAGAAATAAGAAAATATTGTAAAGTAAGAAATAACGGTACAGTTGCGGAAGTTATCAAGAGCGCAGTTGGATAAGAGAGTAAATGAAGTCTACATAGTGGTCCTAGACACACTGGGATTGCGCGAAGGAAAAAGACGGGGACAGGCTGCACCATGCATTATTCCGAGTCTCGACACGTGAGCCTGTAAGTGCCAAGTATACGTAGACGAAAGCCACGAGACAAGGGCATGATTTGGGGTTTCTTAATGTAATTTCCGCTTTCGCTCCCCATGAAATGAAAGTTATATTCCCTATTTTTTTTTGTTTCTTTTGTCAAGATTTGTTTGCATTAGCCAGAATTAACACGGTCACCTCTCCAACGAGGGGGGCGCAAACAGCAAAGCGGTGACACGCGAGGCCTCAGACGGACCTGTAGTTATACAGCAGGCATCAGTGGAGTCTCTATCTAGCGAGGGGTGGGTCCCGACGCTGAATGGCGCCTGCGCTAATTGTAGGATGCGTCAGGAACGACGACTGCCTACTGAATAATTAAAATGAGCATCTCGTAGATTCTGCGCGCAAATGCGGGGGATTAAACATGTCATCAGATGGGGGGTTTCAGTTTGATCCCACCATTAGCGGTTCATGTCCGCCGAGCTTTTTACTGCGCCCATTACCGGAAGATGCCTCGGTGATTACAGGTAGCGCAAAGCGGGTGGTCGCTTCTGGCAGTAATTTCAGCCTCTCATCTGTAGTCGTAGTTTTCTTGAACGCAACGAGCACTCCTGTGGATTGCAATTAGGAACACTTCATATCGTGCGACAATTTGAAAAAAAAAAAGAAGCACCTATAATATGCAAATGCGCAACAGCTTATGCACAAAGATGGAGGCAGGGCTGTCCGGAAGTTCAGCCCATCTTCGTCGAGTTGAGGCGTGAAACGTTTAGAACACTCATAGGGTAACAGACACTTCTCAATATTACAGCCATCGGTACACACTCTAAGAACTTACCAATGCTTCGTGATGCTGGTGAAACTTTCAGATCGTATTCCACGACACATACCTTCTGTGGCCAAACTTGCCATTTTCCTCATTTAGTAAAAATTAAGGAAGGCATAACAAAAATATACCTCTGTCTCTGTAGGATGAGCCTCCCACTCCTGCCTCCGTACCCTCAAACCATCCTCGAACCGAAGTTATTCCTCCCTTCCATCGAGTTGTGTACAGCGCCACGTCACGACCGAAGCAGATGCTATGCTTCTCAAGAAGTTACGCGAAGTGTCAATGAAACGCCCTGACACTTCTGTTGATGTGTGGTGCTGCTATCAACTTTCTGGAGTCGAGGTGGAGCGTTGTTGAGTGTAGGTACGCTCTGGAATACGGGGATAGTCGCTTACATTTGCCTTTTGCGTGCTGCCGTGTGACGTTACGCGAGTTTCGTGACCAATGCTCCCGGCAACACGAGTGAGTCTTTAGACGCCGACATTTCTCGTGCATTTGTCTCATCGACTGACCCCGCGTACCGGGCTATCTCGACTGCAGGAAACTTGCTGCAGAGGAGAAGGGAGCCTTCGTGTATGCCGACGTCACAGCCAGGGGTGCCACGTGGGCAACGTGTGCGCGCGCCGTGGTCAGGCCCAGGCACCTTTTAATCTGGGCTTAGCGTTCCCGTCGCTGCGGTCGGCGCTCTCACGCGGGCTCCCTTTGAAACCTAGCGCGCGCGTTTCGGGCGAAGAAACTGTCGCCGAGCGCAGGGATAATCCTCCGTACCCGGTGCGCCGTCTTTGGGAGCAGCAGATTATCGCCCGGGTCCGGCGCGCCCGGCGACTCGCGAGACAATGGCGTTAGAGCAACCCTGCCGAGTCCATAATGCGGGCTCCCTCGAGAAACTCCTTATGGGACAAATTTGATTACACAGACTCCCCCCCCCCCCCTCCCCAAAGGGTATGTGTAATGGCAGGGAAGAGGGCGAGCGCGTTGGAAGCACAGCGACCCGTGTTAGAAACGCCCTAATGACAACAACAAAAAAATGGGGATCCATCTTAAGGGATTTTAAGGTCACGGGACCTCTAGGGCAAGCCATTGCACGTTAGGGTTTTTATGCTCTGGGGCCTCACCGAAGAAAAGAAAACAAACAGGATCTGACGAAAGAGGAGGCTGTAGAATTTGCCCTTTGTACAAACAGTAGCAAAGAGGCCCGACTAAGTTGAGAAGTTTCGAGTTGTTTCGCGGTGACTGAAGCTGGTCGTCAAGGGAAATCAAAGGCTTGCAGCTTGGCTGCAGCAAACGCTGGGTCGTGGATAGAATGAACATACCTGTAACGGTATCGTTGATTCGCTCGATCCTCCCATCGAAGCGAACGCATACGAGACCGAATGGAGGAATCAGGTAACAAGTGGGACAGTCATAAATGAACTGCAAGGCTTGAATAACTGTTAAGGGGAGCTGGTTTTTCAACTCACCCATCGATCTCAGAGAGCTATATGAAAGGAGAAATGAAGGGCAGAGAGATCTACTAGGACTGAGTCCGGCTGGCTACCCTGGACTGGGGAAAGGCGAAAAGAAGATTAAGATAAGAAAAGTAAGGCAGTACGTCATGTACCCTGTACTCGCCGACGTAATAAAAAGTCTCAGCGCTGTTTCAAAGATGGTCGCTCAGCCCTGTCACTTCCGGGAATGGCAGTAGCACTTTTGTGCTTTTCCGCAGGTTTTACATATTTATGCGAAACCATCGTCACGACCTCTTGTCCAACGAGAAAAGTCTTTCATCTAGCTGGATTACAGCGAAGCGGAAGGCAAGCGTTTCATTTTTGAAGGATGGGCAGTACTGCATGTCTTTTGCAGCTGGCAAAGGAAGGTTAACCTCGGAAATCCTAATTAACCCTTCCCAATCTTGGAGGGCACAGATGCACCTTGGTGCTCCAAAGGCATGACATTGCTGGAAGCGATCGCCGGCAATTGCACGGATACATGTTTTGTGCGGCAGCGTAACTAAGAAGTTAAAAACCAGTATCCCGTGTGCAGAACATACTTGCAACAGCTTGGGGGCAGTGCAAGGGCCAATGACGAAGAAAGCGATATGGAAAACATGCGTTTGTCGTCTCGATTTGTTCATTCGTTCCATTGCCACAAGCATGGATCAAAATTTGCCCAGTGTTGTGTGATTCTAAACGTACTTACAATAGGGCGACCATACGTCATACGGTCGCTGAGCCGTCTAAATAAAGCTTCAAAACGCACATCTAAGACAAACGTTTCCGGTGGAAACGCCGTCGTCTTATCTCCGATCCTCCCAAATTGCAAAGCGCGTGGGAATGAAATGTGACTTCTGATTACGCCGCAGGAGAACTGTTTGATTGGTGCACAGTATACAATCATGTCGAGCTTATCTTCAATTATTTCCCGCACTGAATGCCACCAAGATGCTCGGCAAATATGCATATGAAAAAAAAAAAAACTCGCCCAGATTCGCCTTTTTGATTCTTGAGACTGTGATACCTTGACAGCTTTCGTGCCTGCAGTGTGCAAGGCCCGAATGACACCCGCGTCACAAACTACAGCAGCTCTCCTGGCATCACGAAGAGATCTGACCTGGCCTCTACTGTCTGGTGTAGATAACGCGCGAGCTCACCTAGTCCCGAACGCTTAAAGGCACAAACGAACACGATCCCTATGTCACCACCGCCTAATTGAGGGTCCTTTCTCGTCGTAGCCAGCTAGCTACGCGTAAAGTCACTGGCCAGTTCGGCTCCCTCCGGTGGTGTCAAAATCTGTGCCTATTCTCTCTCTCTCTCCCCCTACCTCTTAGCGAACATTTCTTTCTCTTCATCCTATCTAGTCGTTATAGAGGCGCCGTGTGCAAAACTCCGTGGTAGTCTTCGAGCCACCAGATTTGGCGAAAGGGTCTCTCCCTGTACCTCGGAAGAGGCCGCGGTCCCCACCGGCCCAGAGGCGTGCGTGGTAGAGAGAGAGGGGGTTCGAAGAAGCCGAAGGGGGGTATGCTCCGCCGCGTCACCCGCGGAAGCACAGCGCGTCGGATCGCGTTTAACGGGGCCACCGTTGGCGGCCGCGTTACGAGCTCTGACAGCGCGGCCGCTCCAGCGGACTTCGATCCATACGGGCAGCAGAGGCTAGCCAGCGAGCCAGTCAAAGCCAAGCACTGGTGGCATCGGCCGAGCTTCGGGCACCCGTCGCACGCTCTGGGGAAAACTGGGGGGGGCGTTGCATTCGGGAAGGCTATGGGAGGGAGGGGGGCAGCAAAAGGAGAGTGAAAGCGAGGTTGCCCGAAGCAAACCTCCCTCGACCTCGCCGCTATCCCTGCACCGCACGCGGCGCGCGTGCGTATATGTATTTTGAAAGCGAGGTGGCGGGAGAGAGTGGGTCTTTTCTCGGTGGCTTAAGCGAAAGCATTAGCGTAGCGGCTTGCAAATGAACCATGGCCCGTCGCCGTGTGCTCACTCGGACCTCATGAATAATTAAGGCAACGCGAGCGACGGCAGTGGTCGGTCGTGTTTGCTGGCCTGTTTGCTGGCCTGTTTGCTGACCTGTTTGCTGCAAACGGGGCTTCGCTTCGCGCGCAGGGAATAAGGAGGTGGAGGGTGAGGGGGGGGGGTAGAGGCGAACAGGGTTAGGAAAGGGCTGGACCGATTGTGTGTTTTGAGGAAGACGCCTCGCTCTCACTGAGCTTTTTTGGACAGCGTGTATGTTCATCGGCCGGGACTCGCCCTGAGGCCACGTCCCCTGAGGTTCTGGTTTGTGTGAGCCCTGGTTGTTCGGCCATTTACCCGTTTCAGCACTGTATATACGCCGAAAAGTTTGCTCGGGAAAGCTAGATTTCGGAGGAATATACGCGGTCGCTTGCCGCGATTTCCGTTGCCCGAGGGGCGGTCGGTTATTCCTTTCGTGGCGTGGTTCATGATGATACGTTAATTTGGACGCCTCTATAGTCCGCGATTTGGGAATTTGAGTACCGAGGTTTTTATTACGTTAGCAGTTATGCGGTCACTCCAGGCGCAGTTTTGCCGTCGGCGTCGCCGTGGTGTTCAGTATAAAGTCCAAGGGCTATGATACCGTCACCGCGCGCCGTATGCTATATGTGCTAGCAATAGCGAGCGAGGAAGGAAAGCGCGGATGCAGCGCGAGAGGGAGGGGGCAGCAGCGTCCTACTTCGGCAGCAGATGTGTATTTTGCGCGGTCGCGCGCGCCTTATTTTGAAAGCCATGTGCAGACGGCTCACACCTTTGTGCACGCTGTGTTCTCGCCGCTCAGTTTGCGTTCAAGCGATAGACAGCCCGAAGGTCACTTCGCTCGCTTCTGCTGCCACGCTTCCTCCCGCCAGCGTTTCGATAGTGAATGTCCGCGGTCATCGATTGTGATGTGTTCATGTTTGCCTGTGCGTTCTGACACCATGCTTGTTAATTTATATAGTAAGCGAATGTTTCCAAGTATATAGGGCCTATAAAACTACTATCCTTACTTTGTATAGCTGTCCATTTGCTATCGCAATTGATGCTTCGCCTTTCGGCCAACACTGCTACTTGTTTTCATGCAGTAGTTTAGGGCATGGAGAAGTTTATTTATACATAAGGTACATAGTTAAATACTTTCGGCGCTGGTTTTCTAACCGACTTATTCTAAAGCCAGTCTTTGCAGAGGATGGTGCCGTCCCATGCTATCCATATACCTGCCCTAGACAAAGACGCGTCGCGTGCCAGCAATGCTAGAGCTACGTTTTATTTTGATTCGAAAGCATCAGATCGCCCACTGAGCGAGAAAAGCCGGCGTTTGTCTTCTAGACAAGCCAAAAAAACGGCACCTAAATTCCCATTGGCTGCGACGCCACTTCACGAGCGCGCCTCGAAGGAGTAGAGCATAGGTGCTGCGTTAGGGAAGAGGACATCGCCGCGACGCCACGTCACCCTCGCTCTCACTCTCGGAAGCCGGTGCACGGTCCGTATCTCTCTCTCACTCTCTCTGGGCTTAGTTGCTGCGCTCTGCCGACCTTGGTGGCCGCTGCTACTTCCTCGGTCTTTCGTCGCGCAGGGCATCGGTAGCATGCGGCGTTGGCACCGCAATCTGCTGCTGCTTGCTGGCTCAGGCAGTACGTACTGCTATGGTACATTACTCGGAGCGCAAAACTCGACGGACCCCTCAGCGGCGTTCAATTGGACATTCAAATTTAAACAATAGAGGCTAAACGTAAACCGTCGTAAAGGGACACCCCGTGCGTCGCTTCGGGGAAATGACACCCCATTGGCAATTCAATTATCTGTCCTGTTTCTCTGGTGGCACAGCGCACGGCCGGAAAAATGACGCTACGAGCAAGTCGTAACGCGGTTCAACGAGCCTGCCAGGGGGCGCTCGCATCGCGACCAGCGCCCTGCGCTCTCGGGCGAAAGCAAGCTATAGCTGGCAGCGGAAAAAACAGGCATCGATCCCGCGACGATGGTGGTTGCCCGGGGGGGTCCTTTGCGTCGATGGAGCCCGGAAGGGTCGCGCAGGAGCTTCGCGACTGAACGGGTGACAATAATGACCTTTCATTAGCTGCATTTCATTCAATTACTACTCTCCACCCTTCCCCTCTCAAACCCTCTCTCTCTTGTGACTCCGTAGTGGCCACGGCCGCTATCCAGCGATCGCTAATGAACCGCTCTTTCCCCATCGCCGCCTTCTTTTCCCTCGCCCGCCCTCCTTCCCCAAAGGATGAGGAACGCGCAAAGCGTCCCCTAGTGCGGCCTTCACTCTATTTGAAACCCCAACGGGAGATGTGTGTATGCCCTATGCGGCAGTCCGACCCAGAACTCTAGTGGCAGTCGCCGCATCTGATTGGCTCGTTTTCTAGTGACGTGACGGAGGAACAACAAAAGTGCGTGTGCCTTCTCTTTTCTGCGCTTTCTCTCCCCCTCTCCCGAGCTCTCTCGCATTGTTTTTGACGGAAACATGCAAATGAGAAGGATGGAAGAAGCGCTTTGTCCCCGAAACGTTCAAAAAAAAAAAAAAAGAACAGCGGAAACGCGGAAGCGGAACAAGCGTCAGTCGCAGTCAGGTTCAGATATTCAAGACTAATTCTAGCTGGAAACGGATGGAGCCTTTGATTGAGGTAAAATAAAATACTCATGAAAAGCTGGAGGGAAGCTGAAATGCATTCTGATTGGACGGAAATCAGTCGCCCATTTGAAACATCACCTAACCTTCCGGAGCTGGTGGATGACATTAAAAAAAAAAACATTCGGTTTGTTCTTTTTAATGCGCTTTATTGAGGCTAGCTCTTCGATCCTGGGATAGCGTGTAAGCTAGTCAAGTTTCAATTAAACCAGCTTTTTTATTTCTTTCCTGGTTTTGCTTTTTCGTTTCAGTCCTCGTACGCGCTACTCTTACTGACCTCGTCGCTTCGAACCGTTAGAAGGCGCTGATCGGCCGGCCAGTCGACGCCCGCGCGGTATTGTTAAAGAATCCCTCGGCTGTACATCCCTTCGAAGGCGGCACTAGTTAGGTCAATGGATTTACTACCAGAGGCCTAGTTCAGAGCTGGTACCGTCACCGTCCTTAATATTATCACGCCTGGTTTGTTTCACTTTTTCACGGTGACCATTCTTCACCGCATTATAACTGATGTCGATTATCGCTAGGTGCAAAACGCGTATACTGTAGTCGAAATGCAATTATTGTTCCCACCGATTCCACGCCGATAAAGCCTTGTCTAATGACATTGCGCTTGTGATGAGAATAGTCTTGACGCGTTCTCGGATGGGCGCGAGTGCGAGTGATTACTCTGAAATGTAACGTGGCATGCAGTGCAAAGAGCAGGCGTAGTTGATCCGTGAGTTAGATGCAATGACTGAAGACTGCGCTCGCCTCTACTGCAGTGATTTGAGTGTTGCCCGTATTTCTGGACCGCACGTCTGCGCGATAAAGAGTTAAATTCTTACATCACAATTTTGACAGTTCTTCACCACAACGTGACATCTAGTACGCATCCCGCAGCCAATATCTGTCGAGTGGATCCCACGCGACCTTCTAAGCTTCCAAAGCCGTGCGGATTCTGCGACCCGTCTAGCGACCTCTCCATCGTCACTGCCTCAACTCTTTCACGTAGATGATGCCACCCTCCTTTTAACAAGAAAGGAGCACCTCCGGCGCCGCACACGTGCTCTCATACCTCCGTGTGCGGTAAACCTCCCCCGCGGTCTTACCCGTGCAGAGGAGGTTGCGCTTCGGAGGATACGGGTCGGGGTAGCCCTCACTCCTGCCGTGACTAGGAAGTGGCCGCACTTTCGCCCGCTATATCCTCGTCCTGAGTGTCCGCTCTGCAAGTCGCGAGATGTTGAAGCCGACATCCACCACCTGCTGTGGGTTTGCCCTGCACTCAAACCGACGAGGCTCCGGCACCTCGCAGCAGCGGGACTCTCGCCGCATAATCTGAGCCATTACACTGCTTGGACGCAGGGACCGCATTATCGGTCCCTCTTGGACTTCATTAAGTCAGCAAATCTTTTTTCATTCATTTAATCATCCTTATTCACCCCCATCACATACCCTTGTATGCCCTGAGGCATTTATCCTCGCATCAAAAAAAAAAAAAAAAATATCTATGTACCGAGGTGGAAAGTGCGACAAGATGAGTGACGTTCATTTTGCTTGCAGCTTGCAGAAAAATGCGCGTCTTTTTTGTTTTGCGAGCATATTGATATTTATGATGCAGTATTGACTGGGCCGTCAGGACTGGGCTGGCTGCCAGATGAAGCCAAGCACAATTTCACAGCAGCAAGAATCATAATGAAAGTGAAACGCGGGTTGCCAGTGCTGAGCGACAGATGTCATTTGACGTCCAAAAGCAACGTGTGGGTGACACTGTATCCCCGGATTCCGTATTAATTTTGACCCGTTGGGCTTTAACGGGCGCATGACAAACGAACGTTTTCGAATTCCGGCCACTACAAAAGGTGGCCAGAAATTGAGATCAGATCATTGCTTCTTGTTATTTATTTAACGTGAAACATTGGAAGTTCGTTCGAAGGAAAGGCCGGTTATGCCGAAATCACAGTTAAAAAAAAATAACAGGAAGAAAGAGAGAGAGAGAGAGAGAATCCTATATTTGCAAAACACTGCCAAAAGTCAAAATAGCTTTGCTATGCCACCGTATCCCCGTCATGCTTTTCCCAAAGATAATGCGCTACCGCACCAATGCGTTCGGCAGCCATGCGTCATAAGAATGAACAATACGCTATCATACTACAATCAGCATCAATATCTTAATTTTTTTTTCGGGACACTGCCTAAACAGAGAGAAATGAACGGGAGTAAAAGCGGCCACCGGTTCGGATGACACGGAATTAACGTCCTCCGAGACAACAACCACTGACAACTCCTACGCAAGTACGCCGGAAAGTGACGAAGACCTTCAATGAAGAACTCAGGCGCGAAAGCTGTACCACGCGAGTGGCCCGAGTTGATTGGCTCGTTCGCGCCACATTGTGCTCGTGAATGAAGGAGCCAAAAGACGAAAGAAAGAAATGAAGTTTGAGAGAGAGAGAGAGAGAGAGAAGAGCAAAAAAGAAAAGAAGGGTTACCGTGTCGTTGAGGGTGGCGAGGAACATGCAAATGACCCCGCGTGCGCCGCCTGGAAGCGGTGCCCCGACAAAGAAAGCAGCCTCCCTGTGCATCTACTAGACTGCGGCGATGTCTCGTCGTCCTTTTGTCGCGGCGCGCCGATACAAAGGTTCACAACTCGCTTCCCTTCCCTCCTCGCTTCGTTGTCGGCGTTTTTTCAGGGGGGCGAGCTTCTGAATTGCGTCGGCTTAGCCGCCCGACTGACGACGTCCTCTTTCAAAGAGGAGGAACAAAATGTCGTGTTCGGAAGAACCACCGCCGATCTTGCACTTAGAAGCCACCTGTTTTGTTGGAAATGGGCGAGAGGTGTTGGTAAGCGACTAGCTCCCTGGGGCTTTGTGCTGGACGGCTATTCACGACGTCATGGAATTAACACTGGGCCTGCCGTAATGATACTACTACTACTACTACTACTACTACTACTACTACTACTACTACTGCTACTACTACTACTACTACTACTACTACTACTACTACTACTACTACTACTACTACTACTACTAATAATAATAATAATAATAATAATAATAATAACCTACACGGAACTCGCATAAAAATTTACACCCTTCACTGACCGCCGGAACTATAAACAAACCGGCTTGTCCGTTTAGCGTTGCCATAATCTGACGTCTAAAAAAACAGCACCGGAAAATTTTCAGGTTGATGCGATGGCGATAGGTAAGAACACACCGCAGAACTGTTTCTTGCGTGTTCGTACTTTCGACCCCCCCTTTCACGTCTATTTCTCGCGTAAACAACGAATCACAGGTGCCGCGTGTAACTGGCAGTCCGGAGGAGCAATATTTCGAGAGACGCTGCCTCCGAAAGAAATCTGCAATTCTTTGGTGACGGCTTGCTCCACGTGTTGGGTGGAGGACACATTGATCCCATAAACACGCAAACGGCACATACTTCTGCAGACATGCGCACACATTCAGCATGCGCGTATAGCCCCGTTAAAGCCCGTAGCTGCGATCGCCAAGTCTTATTAATAGTCTAAAAGGGTTAAGATAAAAGGCGTTCGCTTGAGTCTCATTCTTTAAAAAAAATTTTTTGTGGGCTGCCATCGTCAGAATTCTGAGAAATAACTTACTCAAGAACCTAGGACCTGGTATGGACAAGTCCAGTGATTAAACAGTGTAGCACTGTAACCCGCATATACGGCATGGATGACTACCTAGCGTACATATACGTATAGTTGGTGAGACACCTAAGAATTGCAAGATTACATGTACCCTGTCCAACTCGGAACGCAATGTGCGCGAGTATATATATATATATATATATATATATATATATATATATATATATATATATATATATACATATATTCGTTCATATCGGTCTTTGTGTCACCGGTGTCAGGATGAAACCTAAGCGTCTAGACCAAGTTTAATGGGCGATCTTGGCATGACTGCTCAGCCACTTGAAACATCTAGCCTCTGTTTTCCAACTGGCCTAACGAGTACGTTAGCAGAGCAAAGTCATTAAGCTTCGAGCGAACTCCAGCATGCTCGGCTCTCTCTCTCAGAGGTGGAGGGAAGGTGCGCTACGTTTTTCTGGGGGGGGGGGAGCTTGTTTGTAATTTGGTTGTCGCCGACTATAGATATTTGCGAAGCGCCATGGCAACGCCACCGACAATTCGTTTGGAATTTTCATATAATAATAATATAATAATATAAGCACTTTCGCTGCATGCAGTGGGTGCCAGCGGCGTGCCTCCGCGAGCCATGAATATTTCGCGATTTTAATTAGCCAGAGTCGTGGTACGAATGCAGCGGGGCCTTCCGGGAATGCCGGCCTTACGCGCATCTACTGCACTCCCGCAAAACATGACGCGCGCCCGCATTGCACACAGAACACATCGGCGAGCCTTGTAAGCCGCGTCTGCCAATTTAAGTACAGTTGGTAAAAGCCGAATTCCTATAACAGCACCTACGTCGTTTCGCTCGTACCAATTTTCCGGCGCTGCAAAGACAACAGCGCATAGTTATTTCAACGGTTTTCGAGCCATTCAGAGGTGACAGCTGCGTGAAATAGGTCAGCGCTGCATAAGCGCTGGGTTTTGCATTGATCTGAGCGTCGCAAGGACAACGCCACGCGTACAGGCATGGACGCCGTTAAATTGCAACGTCACAGTATGCTACGTTGGTGCCAAGGCGAACACTCCTCGTGTACCAGAAGCTGTGGAAGTGTATTGGCCCGACATAACCTGCTGTAAACAAGTGACGTTTTCATCCGTTTTACCTTTCTTTCCCTCTTCTTCCAAGGGCGCAGCTTTGTTGCGCGACAGCTGCGAAAACCACGAAAGCCTCGAAAGCGTTGTTGCACTACCTCAAGTCGACACGTTTTGGCGACCGTGTGTAGAAGCGGTGCGGACCTTTAAAAGTGCGCTAAACTCTGCTGTCTTTCTGTCCTCTCTCTCTGTTACCCTTTCCTCCAATGCAGGGTAACAAACCAGACGCGCGTGCGGTTAACCTCCCTGCCTTCCCTCTCTTCTATTTTCTTTGCTCTCTCTCTCTCTCTCTTGAGTTCAGGCACGTCACTATGTAAAAGAGCAGAAAAAGCGAGTTTCTGTTCTGTTTAAAACGGTGTATACGTTATCAGCACCGGGTGTTTCCGACACATCAAGGACGACACCGCGGGATATTACATTGATGCGACGGCGATTACGCAGCACGATTCTGTATGACATATTGGCGTGCCGTAAGGTGCAGTAAATGTTTATCTCCCTCTCTCTCTAGCTCTTTTATCTCTGTATTTTCATTACAACCCGCCCACTTTTCCGGGTGACGACCACCCAGGAAACAGAGGGCGACCTTTACGGTTTCTACATTGCAGCTTTTTCTGGCCCGTCGCTCTCCTTTCTTTTTCGTTTTCAGTTTGAGAAGGCGTGTCTCCCGTAGCCAGGCGCCCCACCGTCTTTACGACCAACCTCCTCCGCCCAAGGTGAACAGCTATAGACACTTCCGTTATTCTCTTCTTTTCCCTAATTTTATTACTTTTTCTTTCTAGCTTAGTTCTTGCTTTGGTCTTCGTTCACCTGGCCCTTACGACGCGTTACCTGCGCGCGATGGGAGGTGCTGGTTGTAAAACGCGCACTGTTGCGCTTTACCCCAGCCGGCGTCGCACGCGCGCTATACACGTAGTCGTGGCGTGCGCAGCGCCAGGGCGTTTCGCCCGAAAGGCGTCGTAAAGGGGAGCCTTTCGGCGCATTAACGAATCATTTCACGGCTTCTGCGGCGGGTCGAGGTTTGGAGCCGGCACAGGTAGCGAGGCGGGGCCGGTTCGCGGGGCGTAACGACAGAGAGCGGGGGTCTTCCGAAGAGACGGCGCTTAATGCGATAGAAGGACGGTGTTAAGGAGACGCGGGACGAGAATTGGCTGTGATACAAGATGGGCAGGTCGCGACGCAGCGAAAGTAAAGTGAAGCTATGCGATACTGACCATATATATATATATATATATACATATATATACACAGACAGCCTCGACGCGGCAGCTCGAACAAGTGGCAACGAACGATGCGCGTTTGTGAGCTGGGTTCACGCGCTTAACGTGGTTTGACGTGTTAACATCAGTGTTCCACTTCGTGCAGCTGCACAGGGTCGCGAACGCAACAATGACACTGCGGACCGCATTGCTCTTACTGTGCACCCGTATTTCTTCCTCTTTTCCTAGCACCCCTGCTATGACCTTATTGTCCGAAAATCTATGCTCTGGCGAAGCACGCGTTGCCTCAACCCTACGGCTACCATCGAGCACTTGAAAACTCCATATTCCTGCGGACCCTTTTCCTTATTTGAACGAGACTGCTCTTTTTTTATACTTCTGCATCAACGGATGCACAGCTTGTGTTATGTGGAAGCCATTGTATAAGCGACTATTTTGACATCATTATAGTTACTTTTGCGCTAACTTTCTTTCTTCTTTTTTTTTCTTTCTTTATTGATACTGTCAGCCCTTTCTTTAGTACCATTACAGGAGTGGAGAAAAAATAATAAAACAAGCAATGTCAACACATCTGATTCAGGCAGGGCGTACAATACATCTGAATACAACGTACAAGAACAAATTGCATTGCATATACATTGTAATAGAGCAAGCAGAAAAAACCAATGAATGCACCTTGAGGTATGTAAAATAAGAACAACATACACAGATAATAACAAAATCATAAAATCAGATGATTCAGAAAGTTGGATAATTAACGCACCGCGCTAACCAACGTTATTGCTTTGTTTTACTCGCCTTCCATTCTCATTTGCATATGGTTTTATTACCGCTTCGTTGTATTGCTATATGTTGTTACTTCAGTTGTCGTACTGCTCTTATAGCGCACGCATTATAGATCGTTACAACTGCAAAGTCTCATTTGTCTTACACCAACTTCTAATTTTTATACATTTGTGAACAGGCGCTTCCTTTTGACAATTAAGGATTGGTGTCCTCTTTGCCAGTAACTCATTCGCAAAACTGTATTTCCGTATGGGCATCTCATACTCGAAATTTAAAGCAAAACAGTGAGCATTAGTGCACGGCATGCTGTTAAACGTTAACCTGTAGTAAAAAGTAATGGAACTATTAGTTATGCTGGTCTGACCACTACTAAAACGAGGGCTTATAAGACGCGTGAAAATGACTGAGGTGTTCTGCGGCTGAAAATCATTATGCTAAATCACACGCACACGGCGTGGACGAGAGCGGATGAAATTTGCCCTGCATTCTAAAGCAGGTGTCGCTGCGGTCGTCGCTTCTGGTTTCGCCTATCGTATGCACAGGCTTCACGTTTGTAAGCAAGAAATCTATGACCTCCCTATCGCGCACGCGCAAGGTTAGAATAAAGAAGAAGCACTTTTTGCTATTTCTCTGTCGAACCCCTTCAATGAATGGCCGCAATATTCTGCGGCTTAGCTTGTTTTCATGTGTAGCTGTAGAAGGCTCGGGACCAGTAGAACCACGCGCCTGTCAGAACCACCAGGTTCGGGGTATACGCAGTGGTGGCTATCTCTACGACGTAATGGCCTGGAGCAAGTCTATACATCAGCTTCATAATAGCGAGCTCTAGATTAAGGGAACGCAAGGCGTTGGGACCCCTAGCTCTTGGGACCACGGTACTGTGCACGCGTAGACCGTTTGCGCATGCGCAGTACCGTGGACCCAAGCACTAGGGGGCCCCAACGCCTTGCGTTCCCCTAATCTAAAACTCTCTAATACAGCAGCCGACGCGCGTAGGATAACTGGATAGCAGCGCCGCCTGGTTGTCGTGCTGATGCGGCGTGCTGATAGCAAGCCGGGCTTGCTATCGAGGCGCCCTAGACAGGCGCTGACGGCAGCGCCATCTATTGGCAAGCAGGGTCTCCACGACATGCGATTTAGAGGGGCCCTCGGCCGGCTGGTGTGAACGCATGCTTCGGGCTCTAGACATTATTAAGGGAAAGCTCTCATTCTACAACCGCCGAACCGAATTCAGCAAAATGTGTTGCATGTCAGCGACTGTAAGAGAAGCATGATTTAGAATTGGGGTCCCGCAGTTCTTAGAATGTCTTTTTTTTTTAAATATGGGTGAACTTAAAAAAAAAGTGATGAACAACGTTCATCTATCACTAACCCTGCACCAAGCGTAAATGTCGCCAGTTCTGTAAACTTCATCTCTTCGAGCATCTGAAGTGGACAAACTTGATTTGTGTCATACATGTATAGCTTATATACGATATAAACATTTTCGTCTTATGAAGGGTCATTTAACGACACCGGGAGGTGTTCTCTGCTCATGATTTCTTACGGCTAAAAACCGGCAACGCTTGGTCAATGGTCATTCGCGTCAACATTCTCTCGTATTCATTTCAAGTATACGACAAGAAAAAAGTAAAACCAGAAGCATAGTTTAGTCGGTAGAAACGCGTGGTTCTTTTTCTTTTTTTTTTTTGCTCGTGCCCCGCCAAAAGTTGCCACTTGCACCTCGAGAGGCCATTTCTAAATCCTAAATGCGCTTCCACATTTAATACCAGGGAAAAACAAACAGCATAGTAAAGGAAAATAGTCTCATCAAATTGTTGCATGGCATCGACTCGTTTGGACAATAAATTACGATCTAGGTCAGGTAACCTATCGTTTGTTGTTTGGTGTGAATATCGATCGCGCAGCAACTTTTGCTCCGCCACTGTTTGCACGTAGGATGCCGATAGTAGTAGTAGGTGCGTTAGGCGGGTTAAGGTACAACCATCGGTTAAAGCATGCACTTTTATTTTTGTTGAATTTTTTTTCCATGACAAAGCGGCTTAGCCCTTGTGACGAAGAGGTAGGGAGGCAAAGACAAGGACATCAAGAAAAGATAAGGAAATCGTACCTTAGAAACGTTATCGAGGAGACCCGCGTTTTCTAATCACCACGTTCGATGGCGACAATTTGATCCACTATCACGATGACCAAATATTGGCACGCGTACATTATTTTCCTTTTTAACAACGATCGCCTTTCACCAAATCATCACTGTTATCAGGTGTCGTTGTAACTGTTGCGTAAAGCTGTCGTCAAATTACGTGGCAGCAATGCCTGCAGAAGAATTGAGCTGTTCGCAGACGTGTGTGAGTGCGTTGCCTTTACAGTACTTCGCAGTTTTATATCCTCCGCTTGGAAAGTCCAAGATGGCCGCTATTGAAAGGGTGGTAATTAAAATCTTCGGACCCCGTAAGAAGAGCTCCTCTCCAAAAGCCCCAGCAAAGCCTTTCTACGAAGCGAAATTGTGTTCGCTCAGAACAGCGCGCCAGATATGGTAGGAAGCGGGAAGGCATAGAAGTGTAGTGTTTCAGTTTGAGGATATCTGGCGATATATATATATATATCAAAGCGACATCGCGATAGGGTTACCGCCGAAATTAATGAAACCAGATAGCGAACGGGAGCGAGTTTTTTTTTTTTTTATCAGCATTGTTTTAGTTGTTCCCGAGAGGTGCAGAATGATGGTATACGTCATATCAGTGGTGCGAGGCGCCCCGACCAGTCATTCGATGCGTGCAATGAGGTTTGTTGCGTCAGCGACGTCACTTGCTCCGGTCATGGCACTCGAGCAAGGGGCATTCTTCCGACGAAGTGTTATGGGGCAGTCATGAATGAAAGAACACCGAAATATATACGAATGCTGTATGAGTTGCTCCCGCTAGGCACTCGATGGCGATGTTTTATTCCGGCATCCTGATTTTCCGCTGCCAAGTACTCAATTATTCCGCGTGATGGCTTCTCTTCTCTCGACGTTGTCTAAATCCACGCTTAATTCTTCCACGGCAGCGCGAGAGAGTTCGATCAAAGTTAGGTAACACTACACTGTGTCGACAGTAAGCGCCGGCTGTCTAGACGACGCCATAATTTTATTCACAGCTGCAGCAGCTATTCTGCTGGTCTTTAACCATAACCTCGTGTAGATTGACGTGTGTTCTGTGCATACGCGCCATATTTCAACGTTAACGGAAGGCAGAGCACTTAGGATAGTACCGGCACCGCAGGTTCAAATAAGTATGCTGCTTCCTTTCCAAGTTGCTCACTTGACAGCACACTTTAACCAAGTCTGCTTGCAGTCAGTTCTGTTCGACTCTAGATCTCATTCCATTCGTTTTATCGGCTACTGAAACGATTTCAAGCTCTTGCTGCAGATTAGGCTCCACGTAAGCGTTCCTCATTCTGCACACGCAGCGCCATATGCCCCTTTTACGATTTTAGGGTGATTACGAACAACGAAAACAAAGACGCGTTATACCACGTACTGGTGCACTATGCAAATTGCGAGTTGTATTTGTAACGCTTCTGCTTTCGGCAGTCATCGTTCGTCGGTAAAACCTGCAAATTGCAAGTTCCCTCTAGAATAATTATATTGTGTTACTCGTTAAGCTTTATTTTACTACACAGTGTTGTCTAAGGCTTGCATAAGAAATGCTAAATAAATGTTAGGAAAATGACGATATCACATTTGGAAAGTACTTATGAGAGTCGTTACATGTCGTAAGGATTCACTTTGTATGCTTAGGAAATCGTCGCGGTAGCCAATCCGCAATACCATGATCTTGGCTGCATGCAGGTGCTACTTGTGTCGAGCTTCATCATACGTATGACACAGAAAGGCGACGACTTGCTAAAACAGCCAACTATTTCTTGCGTTGTGTCATTTCGCCGTTGCACGAATCAAATGGACATCACGGCGTTGTCAAGTCTGTCACAGGTAGACGTATATAAACAATGGATGTCATTGTCATCCCTAAAACATTCACACATTGAGACCGTAAGCTCTATCAGTCAATTTCCAGGTCACCTTACTTTAAGCGACATGAGGTCCAGTGCCACCTAGCCTAACCTCACTATAACCACGGGCACCCTTGTCTGTGTACCGGTGAAAAATGGGACGTGAAAATGAAGGATGTGCAATTCCTTTCGTCGCGTCTACTTTTGCTGGCTCAGCCAATCAGCGCACACTCGAAGTAATATTCCCGATATTGGTAGATCAATCAGGATCACAGCCCTCTGTTTCACTTTGGTTCGTGCTCTGAAAACCAGAAAACGCCGCTCCCCAGGGTTGGACCAACTGTTTGCAGCAGAGCACGGTTCACTGCTACGCTCGTGGCAGGAAGTGCCTTCTTGAAGATAGCGATGCCATTCGCACTGGAAAACCGAATCTTTTAGGGGCTCCAGGAGGGGAGGGCCCTGAGAAACTTCTTTGTTCGCGTTTCAGAAGGCTATGAAGGAACACCGTCGGTTGACGGAGCAAGCTGAGATTGAAGCCATGAGTTCAATAGTCTTCGCGGCCATGACTGCTGATACATCGTCGCAAATGAAGAGCCGCTTTGAAATGGGCAAGTTGCCCTAGATCAGTTGCGAGCAGTGCTATGCCCGCTGCCAGCATTTCCTCTCACCGCAGTAAGAAATTATCTCGAGGCGGTTGTATTAGGCAGAGGTGCTCTGGAAGTGCGCGGCTCTTTTGCCTGCAAGTGTTCATCAGGTACTACATTTCCAATAGCACAAGTGTGATCTCTAAACGATTAAAGGAAATTATTGCATTAAATGGGAAATGGTAGCGACTAGAATATGAAATTGTGAACACTATGACCTTCGTTCAACCACCAAGAAAGAACGAACCCTGGCTATTTCTTACATTCCTTCCAAACATGACGTGCAGTGTGTTCCTAATGACAGCGAGTGAGTGTTGCGTGAAGCTCGCTCGATGGGACCGCGTCGTGAGTACAATATTGAACCTTGATTGCTAGAGATCGATTTCGCTCTCACTTCATTTCTTTAAAGATTCATTCGTTAGTTCTTCGTGATGTTTCTTTCTTTATATCACAAATAACTACTTCGTGTCCACAACTCACCTTTCTAGATTTGAGCATTGATTAAAAAACCAATGCAAAACATGCTGATCGCACCACTGCCTAGCTCGACGATGGCGTCCTAGTATATCTTATGTGTTATTGCGCGACAAACATGCAAAGAATTCGTCACTCAAATGAGCGTTTTTGTATGCAAATTTGCAGGGGAAAAATAAACTTCTCACTCGTGCCTCAAACCATCAAGTAATGAAACGAATCCTAAACTATGGCCATGAGTGCTTGCAACCGTTGCGTTTACACATATCAACTCTGTACGCTTGTACTTAGTGCGCCTATGCAGAAGCATCCCACGCGGGAGGTATCCGACAAACTGCAGCTAAGTTGTGATTTGTAATAGGACCCATCCTTGTTTCTTTGTTCGTGATGTGCGCAAACTTACGTTAGCCCTAATGATTTATCACCCGTTCGCCGCGTCTTCCAGGGGGCGCAACGGTCGTTGCAACAAAGCTCACCGCGCGGGCCGCTCCGGTTCGCTTCGCGCTACAAGTAGCAAACTTCGCGATTCAGTCGTTCCAGCCATCGTTCCATGCATTGACGGCGGGCGGAGCGTGGTCGTCGAAAGGGTGCTGTGCAGGAGGAGTCCAGTGTGCAAGAGGGTACTCCACACAGCCGTAGGCTCCACATCAAAAGGCCTCGTACTGGAAAAGTTGCCGACTCTGAAAACTCTACTCGGTGGCTTTCTTAAGCCACGAGGACGAAAAAAGCAAAGACGAGCTCGAAGGGAGCAAAATAAAAGGGAACTAGGGAAAAACGAAAGTGGGGGCGTCCCGGCGCCCGCTGACCTTAGTGTCGTTCCAGATGATGTCGAGCTTGTAGCCCGGCAGAAAGTGCGGGCTGCTGTTGATGTGTCGCAGCGCCAGGTTGACCGCGGGCACGACTCCGCGGCCGATGGCGCCCTCGCTCAAGTTCAACGTCGTCGGGAAGAAGCCCGCGATGAGCAACTCTTCGGGCTCATCCTCGGGAGACGGCGACGAAGACGTGCCGCCGCCGCCGCCGCCGGGCTGGTCGCGGTAGTGCAGCGCGCGTTCCTCGCGCTCGACGTCGTCGTCTTCGGCCGTGAGCGACGATGTGGCCGTCCACCGGCCGCCCAGCACGAGCAGCAGCAGTAGCAGCGGAACGACGGGGGGCCGGAGGAGGAGCGGCGGCACCAGTGCGGCGCGCATTCCCCGACCCGGCGCGCGCACCGGCACAGCGACGCCGCGCACTGCGGCGCCTCGGACGGCCGTGCGCGGACCCCGGCACCGCCAGGGGACGCCACGCGGTGAAGGGAGGTGAAGGGAGGACGGGAGGGTCTCGCGCGCCCCGGGCCCGGGCCCCGAGGATCGCTCCTCCCCCACCCCCTTCTTTCTTATTTTTTTCTTTTCTGCCTTTCCCGCGCGCTCTTTCGTCGGCACTCCGAGGCTTGCGCCACTGTAATGTCGCCGCTGCCGCCGGATGCTCGCCACTCGTGCCATTGTCTTAAGGCAACGTCCTGTGCGCGCAGACTGCCTCTCACGGAGACTATCGCGTCGTGTTGAAACCGCCACGGAAGGCCGAGCACAAGTGCACAAGGTTATGATAGCTGCGAAGAAGGAGAGTACGAGTCGTCCAGGCGAAACCTTTAGAGTTTTGCGGATGGTGTGGCTGTTTCCGTAGAAGTCGCGGTGCCTCCTCAGGACTCGCTTGCCACGGATGTTCAGAAGGCTTCGGGAAATGACAATCTTTGCGCACTATAGTCGTAGGAATTGGACCAGGAGGTCGCCATGGGTCACGGAGGAGGGGGAGGGGAGGGCTGCGATCTTCGAGCGCCATAGTGTGACCGCGATGCGTGCCCAGAAAACTTTCATGAGTCATGTAGGGGTCGTTTCTGTAGGTTCGTGGTAACATAGTGCTGAAGTTGTCCGGAAGTAGTGATCATGAAGGAACAACTGGCGTACGGTTCCTTCTAAAAAGTAAATATCAAATTATTTAGAAGAACCTCAGTCGTCTGAGTACTATGTGGAATATTCTGTAGACGTCGTACTTGGGACATGTTGCAGTAGGGTTAGCAATCAGGAATCTCTGTCAGATTGTCAGTATAGAAACAGCTCAAAGGAATAATGTTGTGTGGCAAGCAAACTGTGTTCAAACTTCCCGGAGCAGCACGAAACCCATTAAGACATCGCGTACCGATCTGCACACAATATCATCACGTAGATCGTCTAGAATCCCAGCAAAATTTTATGCCGGAATCGTGTAGTCGTCGCCAAGAGGGGTTGCGAACGCCGGAGAGAGAGAGAGAAAAAATGATAAATGAAAGTTAGGTAGGTTAACCAGGACTGAGCCCGGTTGGCTACCCTACACTGGGGAAAGGGAAAGGGGAACGGAAAGATCAAAAGAAGAGAAAGTCCACTGGGGATATCAGTCGGTCACTCAGTCCGGGTCACAGACGCCGACTCAATCCGGTAGCTTTGAAATATCGCAGCAGCGCTTTTGTGGCCTTTTGTAGCTGCGATATGCGCAATCGGAAATGCGCAATCGATGTATGGGTGAGAATTAGGTCGATCGCTATGTCGCAGTCATGGTATAGTTTCTTAGGTGTCCTAGAATCACAACGTCTCCGCAGGATAAATATGTGGGTGATTCGCGAGAAGCGTATGAACTGCGGTGGCATCAGTGTTGCCAGGCAGTGTTCGAGCTCCTCACGAGGTGTTCTGATTATTCGCGGAGGAGACACTATGAGGAGCGCGGCAGCGGCGTTACAAGCGTAGCTGCAAAATGGTATAGGCAGCTTGCACCTGGTGTCACAGCCAGGAATTCTGGGATACCGATCCGCCATTACGGAGGGACACTTGCAGCTCGGCTGGCTCGGCACTGAAGGAGCGCTAGTGTGTTTTTACAATCGCTCTTCTTGGCCATTGTTCTTTGCGCAGTATTTCGGTGCTCGAACAGCGTTAAAACGGTGATAAGCCGAAAGTGAGCGAACACAAACCTCTTCCACTTGCCAATGGTCGTAAACAGCCAGTGCGAGCGCGGAAGGATGCTTAGCGCGAAGCGGCACAGTTTGTAGCTGGCATGCGCGCGATCTCAAGCGCCGACATAGGAATGTGCCCATATCGAAATGTGCGGCGCCCAGTTCGTGTCAGCCGAGCTCGAAATATATATATATTGTAAGCACTATTAACGTACTTCGTCGTTTTCATTTGTACATAGCCATCATCATCGTCACTGTTCTTCGACTTCTTCGCGCGTGAGCTGGGGGCGTTGCCTTTGGTGGAATAAACAGCGCTGGACAACTTGATCGGTCTCGGTATTATAAAGTGGTGGAGGTGCGTCAAGATCCCGACGTCCTCTCGCGTTCCCGTCCTCCCTGGAGCTCCGTTCCGGTCGCCGCCTGCACCCAGCTACCCCTACAACAATGGACACTTCCGACCCCGGCCCTTCCGGCGCCTCAAACCCTACCACACAGACGACCCCACCTGCGGCGTCCTCTTGGACTGTGACGAGCCCTCAGCGCGATCCCCCTGTCTTTGCGGGACTCCGCGGTGATGACGTAGACGATTGGATCGACCACTACGACCGCGTGAGTTCTTGTAACAAGTGGAACGACACCCAGAAATTGAGGCACGTCGCCTTCTACTTGACCGGTGTTGCAAAGACGTGGCATTTCAACCACGAATCCGACATCGCGGATTGGTCCACGTTTACCTCGAAGCTGCGGCAAATCTTCGCTTCCTCGTCTGGCCGTGCAGAAGTCGCCAAACAGAAGCTGGGAACGCGCCGCCAACTTCCCCAAGAGTCTTACACCGCATACATAGAGGATGTCTTGGCTCTGTGCCGCCGTGCGAATCCTAGCATGACGGAAGCCGAACGCGTTCGCCACATCTTAAAAGGCATTGGGCCTGTCGCGTTCAACGCCTTAATCGTGCAAAATCCGGCTTCTGTCCAAGACATCACTTCAACGTGTCAACGCCTCGACGAGCTGCAGTCTATTCGTCTTCCACATGACAGCAGCGATCCTCAGGTTGCTCATTCTCCAGATCTACGTGCTCTTATCCGCACCATCATCCGCGAGGAGCTTCAACTACAAGACCTAAAGCGTCCCCCTGCTGCCTGCGCACCAACCCCCACCTTCGACTTGCGCGAGGTCGTAAAGCAGGAGTTGACAGCGATGACTACACCCACGACGCATCTTGCTCCGGTAGCGCGCTCCACCCCTACCTACGCGGATGTTGTTTCGCTACCCACCCCTACCGTGACTTCCGTGCCTACTGGCGTTTCCTATGACCATTTGGCTTCGATGGGAACCAGAGCACTTGCTGCGCCATCGTACCCTCAGTGGCGTCCACCTCGTCCGGTTTGTTTTTACTGTGGCATACGCGGCCATATATCTCGCTTCTGCCGCCGGCGCCAGCAGGATGAAAGGCGAGGCTATGCTGAGCACGAAAGAGACCGCACTCGCCGATCAGACGACTACTATCCCGGACCGCACTCATTCCCTCAACAGCGTTCTCCGTCTCCACCAGCTGCTCCCAATCTGCCTCATAGTTCCCGTTCGGCCAGACGTCGTTCTCCATCCCCTTACCGGCGCTCTACATCACCACTTCGTCCCACTTCCCATTTTGTCGACCAGCACTCGGAAAACTAACTGTTGCAGTTTTTGGAGGGGAAACTGCTTCTTATCGGTCTTCAAAAATTCCTCCTGTTCGCCCGGCCAACATGCTTTCTGTGACTGTCGAAGGTGTTCCCGCATCAGCTCTCATCGATACCGGTGCCGCCGTTTCTGTTCTTCGGAGTGATCTGTGTTCCCGGCTCAGTAAAGTAAAAACGCCTTATCTTGGACCTATTTTGCGTGGCGCTAATAATGCATTCATTCACCCTGACGGACAGTGTACTGCTCGTGTTCTCATCGACGGCATACGCCACCACATCGAGTTTATCATCCTTCCAACGTGTATCCATGAACTTATACTTGGTTGGGACTTCCTACATTCTGCTTCAGCCGTCATTTCATGTAGAGAAGAAGTTGTCCACATCACAGATACAGAGCTTGAACCTGTTGCGGACTCTTCACTTTCATGCGTGAACTTGGTCCTCGCTTCAGACTACGTCCTGCGTCCTGGTCACGAAGACGTTGTAGCCGTAACGTCCAGTCAGATCGCCGACGGAGACGCCCTAGTCGCCCCTTCTTCCCGCTGTACTTCTCGCGGAATTCTCATTGCCACCTGTCTCGTCCGGTTTTCACGCGGCCGCGCCCTTCTGTCTGCTTGCAACACGACCCCAGATCCTGTGATGCTGCCCAAAGGGATGACTGTGGCAACCCTCGCCGACACTCAACCAATCTCTCTAGTCACGCTTTGCCCTTCTTCATCGCCAGCACCAACCTCAGGTTTGGATGATTCTTTCCCTCCTCCAGCCGTTCTTGGTTCTGACCTAACAGCCGCGCAGTCCGAAGCCTTAATGGTGGTCTTGGCAAAACACAAAGCCTGTTTCGATAGCTGTTCCTCTGTGTTGAGCCAAACTCCTGCGGCTACACACCGTATCGAAACCGAAGGTTCCGCTATAATACGACGACGCCCCTATCGTGTATCGCCGTCCGAACGAAAGGTCATTGAACAACAGGTCGCTGACATGCTTGCGCGGAAGATAATACGACCTTCATCTAGCCCATGGGCGTCTCCCGTGGTCCTGGTAAAGAAGAAAGATGGCTCAGTTCGCTTTTGCGTGGATTATCGAGCGCTCAATAAGATCACACGCAAGGACGTATATCCAATACCTCGAATTGACGACGCTTTGGACACACTACAAGGGGCGGAGTATTTCTCCAGCATTGATCTTCGATCAGGATATTGGCAAATTCCGATGAACGAGACTGACAAAGAAAAGACCGCATTCGCTACACCGGATGGCCTTTATGAATTTAACGTGATGCCTTTTGGCCTTTGCAATGCTCCTGCCACATTTGAGCGCATGATAGACAACGTACTTCGTGGTCTAAAATGGAAGACATGCCTCTGTTATCTGGACGATATTGTCATCTTTTCGTCTGACTTCAGCCAACATCTTCAACGATTAGACGAAGTTCTCAAGTGCCTTGCGAATGCTGGTCTCCAGATCAATACAAAAAAATGCAAATTTGCAACCAAAACAATAAAAGTATTGGGTCACGTCGTCTCAAAAGATGGCATCCAGCCTGACCCCGACAAGATTAGTGCCGTTCTTCAGTTTCCTCGCCCCCAGCAACAGAAAGATCTACGTAGTTTCCTCGGCTTGGCGTCATATTTTCGTAGGTTTATACGCAACTTCGCAGCAATAGCAGCTCCTCTACACAAGCTACTGGTTACCGGTGCCTCTTTCACGTGGACTAGCGACTGCGAGTCGGCTTTTCAAGCTCTTAAGCGGCATCTTACTTCCGGACCAGTGCTTCGCCACTTCGATAATCGTGCCCCCACCATGCTCCATACTGACGCAAGCGCACAAGGTATTGGCGCAGTACTTCTGCAACGTAATACAGCATCTAAAGAGCAAGTCATAGCATATGCCAGCCGAACACTTTCTCCAGCTGAGCGGAACTACACCATTACAGAGCAAGAGTGACTGGCTATCGTTTGGTCGATTCAGAAATTTCGCCCATACCTTTACGGCCGCCACTTCACCATCGTCACCGACCATCATGCTCTGTGTTGGCTGTCATCAATGAAAAACATGTCAGGACGCTTAGGACGCTGGATACTCCGCTTGCAGGAATATGACTTCACTATAACGTACAAGTCTGGAAAACACCATCATGATGCAGACGCATTGTCTCGCTGCCCACTCTCACTCTCTCCAGGTAACGCGCCGTCGTCTTCCCAACCACGTCGTTCCGATGCTACGCCTGCCTCTCACCAACTCTCGATAACATCCCTGGACCAAGTTACGCTTTCATCACGCTCTGATTTCGTCTCGCTTCAGCGGGCCGACTCCTACTGTCGAGCTCTCATGGATCGCCTTAGTGGGTTCGCCGAACCGCCCAACAGCCGCTTGCGACGCCAACTTCGACAATTCCGCCTTCAAGGTGGCGTGCTACACCGCTACATTTACCACCCAACAGGTCACCGGTGGGTCCCAGTTCTACCTCGCTGCCTTCGTTTGCGGGTATTAGAGGCCCTTCACGACGATGTATCGGCTGGCCACTTAGGCTTCCACAAGACTTACGACCGCATAAAGACCCGCTGCTTCTGGCCTGGCCTATCCTCAACGGTGGCCAAATACATTGCCTCTTGTGCGTCATGTCAGCACCGCAAACGCTCGACATCCCCTCCTGCCGGTTTACTACAACCTCTCCCTTGCCCGGACGCACCTTTTGAATTTGTTGGCATTGATTTATATGGTCCCTTGCCGTTGACACCCTCCGGTCACCGTTGGATTGTCACTTCGGTCGACCATTTAACAAGATATGCCGAGACTGCCCCTCTGCGATCCGGCACCGCTTCTGAGGTCGCCGACTTTTTCTTGCGCGCCATCGTCTTGCGCCATGGGGCTCCTCGCGTTCTTCTCAGTGACCGTGGCAAGGCGTTCATTTCACAAGTCCTCGAGGAAGTTCTTCGAGCCACTAATACCGTCCACAAATCTACGTCCGCTTATCATCCGCAAACCAATGGCCTTACTGAGCGCTTCCACCGTACGCTGTCTGACATGATTTCCATGTACATCCGTCCTGACCACACTGACTGGGATAAAATTCTTCCTTTTGTGACATTCGCATATAACACTGCTATTCAACGAACTACCGGCTACAGCCCTTTCTTCCTTGTGTATGGACGATCTCCTTCCACCATATTCGACAGAGAACTATTTTTCGCACCTTCTTCGCCTAACGCGTCGCTTCCGGAAGATTTCGCTGCCCGAGTTGCACATTGCCGTCAAATCGCCCGGCAAAGCACAGAAGCTACCCAAGCTGAGCGCAAGCGTTACTGCGACAACAAACGCCGTGACCTACGTTTTCACCCTGGAGACCAAGTCCTGCTTTGGACTCCAGTCCGCACCCCAGGCCTCTGTGAGAAGTTCCTTCCACGCTACATTGGCCCATACACCGTTGTGCAGCAAACATCTGCAGTGAACTATCTCGTTCGCCCAGTACACTCCGTCACTGACCGGCGCCGCCGGAATGCTGAAATTGTTCACGTCTCGCGGATGAAGCCCTTCACTCCCCGTTTAGATAATCTCTAATCTGCGGCCAGGCTGGCCGCTTCCATGACGGGGGGAAGTTAGTGTAAGCACTATTAACGTACTTCGTCGTTTTCATTTGTACATAGCCATCATCATCGTCACTGTTCTTCGACTTCTTCGCGCGTGAGCTGGGGGCGTTGCCTTTGGTGGAATAAACAGCGCTGGACAACTTGATCGGTCTCGGTATTATAATATATATATATATATACAGTGAAGTAGACGCGCGTATGAAGCGGTTTATTGATGTATCGGCCCGGGTCCGGCCTTCTGATGAAGGCCGGACCCCGGCCGAAGCGTCAAGAAACCGCGTCATACGCGCGTCTACTTCACTGTGAATATTTACCCGGACCCAGAACTGCTTTTTTCTGGTATATATATATATATATATATATATATATATATATATATATAATTGTCGAGACATAGTTGCAAGAACATCACAGTGTACCATCGTAGGGAGATCATCGAAGCTGTGGGCTGAGACGAGTCCAGATTAGGCGGCGATGCATATTCTGGGATACATGCAGTGCGCGTCGTGGAGACCATGTGCGATACGATCGTGTGAAAAAAACGACGCATGGAGAAAATAAGTCCGAGGCATATGCGATGGTGGTGGCGGCAGTCTCGGAGTCTGCCGGCAATGTGAGAGAGAGATATCACATTTTATATAAATTCAATAATGGGGCTGGTGGAGGTCCTCAGTCCAAGGCCTCGCTGGTGCAATCCTTCTACTCAACGTTGATTAATTCCACCATGCGCTCTCGTGCCAGTATAGGAGGTGGCTTGTGTCAGCCATGTAGCCGATGGGGTATAAGGGTAGACGGAAAGGAAGGAGAGGGGGAAGAAGCAGGTGGAGGACAGTGCCATAGATTGTGTTGGGAGTTAGGGTAACCTCTTGAAAAAGGGCAGACAGGTGTTTGTTCATGTGCGAAAGCACAAAGAACGTGTAGGTAGGTTGGATAGATCAAAGGGTCGGACTGCGCCTGCCGCAGTAGATCGCCATGTGCACTCGGGAGTGCCGGGGGGGGGGGGGGGGAAGGGGAAAACCGCGGTTGAGGAGGCCATGGGATTCTAGTCTGTACGGTGCTTAGCGTGAAGTGTGTGGAGTTGGTTCGGAAATGTCGAGAGCCTGGCATAAAGCTTCACAGGTGAGATGGTTAACCGCTTCATTGTCCGACAGTCCCGTAAGATCAGGAATCCACACAACCTCCACCGCTGTGCGTAAGGAATGTGCTGTGAGAGAGGCATCTGCGGCGGGAAGGGTTCCCCGCAGAAGTTTACGACAAGCGTCCACCGAATCAGTAAGTATGATCGGAGGCTGTAAAGAATTCGGAGATAGGTGACGGAAAGCTGCAGTCAGGGCATGGAACTATGCTGTAGTAGGGCGAGCAATAGACGCGTTGTGAAAGTACAATGACAGCGGAACCACGGGGGAAATCGGTACTGTGAGCAATGATGCAGTATATGCCAGCGCCCACCGGAAGACGGTGTAAGGCTTACCTCCCCAAGCAGAAGTACTATCCATCCTGGACCCGTTTCGTTGACAGGTTCGTGATCCAACCGCTTGTAAAGTAATTGTACGACTCAAGGTACTTAAACGCCTTCATCGCTTACATATAATAAGAAGTCAACAAACAAATATACCAAGGACAACATAGGGGTAATTACTTGTACTTACTGACTGAATTAAAGAAATGATAAATTAATGGTAATGAAAGTGGATGAAAAAACTTGCCGCAGGTGGGGCAAGTTCGAAGAGCTCGTTAAAGTGGGCCGAACATCGTACGCGTACATCTCTCGTTGCAACCGCGTCAAGCTCTCTCAGATGATTGGCGCCTGCAATACATTGCACAGACCGCGTGCGAGAGAGAACGCATGCACACGCCAATTTCTATTCGGCCACAGACTTACCACTGTCTATCGCTTGCTCCCGTTCGCATAGCTACAGATCATTTCACAAGCGAGTGGCAGCTAGTGCCTCAAGCGGACTGCACCGGCCATCTTTGGGATCAGCCCGTATTCCTGAGTCTTTTCCTCATAGCAGTCAACGCTACGTACCGATGCTCTGCGATGTCGCACCACATTCAGGATCGCGACTCTCGTCGTAACGGAACACGTAACATTTCGTCACTGGAGTACAAAAACCAATGCCGTCATGACGGCGCCGTCATCTTGGTTCTGTCGTCACATACAAGTTCGTGTCACACGCGAGATGTTTTCAAACACTTTGGTTCATCTTGTAACGCTTTGCAGAAAACCAAAATATGCTGGACAGTCTGCTAAGTGCTTCGCATAGCATCGATACCCGAAGTGCGAGGGATCTGCATAATGCTTTTTTCTCATAAGCTTGCACACAGCATATCTTTATGTGCCCTTCCTCTTCTCCGGTCATTTCCTGTGATTTTGTTCAGTAGCGATGCTGCTTCATTTTATTGAAAATTGCCAGAATTTGTGGCGAGAAAGGTTCAAACTTGAACTTGTTCGAAAAGAAAACTGGCGAATGAAATATTGAAACTAAAGAAAGAAAATTTTGGTACGCGATTTAGATTTGAGCCCACAGTGTCGCTTGGTTATCTTTGGTTTCTTTGAAAATTAGACTGAATGTTCCAAGACCCCCCACCGGTACGTGTCGCCAAATTTCTATGTACTTGAACTCATACGTCGCAGCGATTCCGCTATACTGTCAGATCGGTGAGGCGGACTTGCTGCTTGTTGGAGCTCGAATTCACGTTTGCAGCGCGGACTTAATAAACAGCCATACATAAAGAAACAAGTACGACGAGAGCTGGCCATCAACTAAGTTATTGCGCAGCTATACACAGACATAAGTATACAGGCGCGCAAGCGCAAGCGCTATACAAGCGAGGGCACGAACGCACATAATGCATTTCATGTTCTGCAAACACTAAGGTCTTAAAGGCTGCAAAAAAAGCTGTTAAGGTTATCACCACCGCGCGTGCGGTAAGTTTTCGTTCAGGTACTCGAACTTATTGTGATGTTGCTAAAGACGGGACGCCGGTACATTTGTCTTGGTTATGGCTAACAGCTATGGCTTCATTTCTCTCGTGGCCTGGTCCACGCACTTGCCGAGCAGACGCGTAGAGAGAGAGAGAGAGAGAGAGAGCAAGGAGAGGGAAGGAAGGCAGGTCAAGCAGACGAGCGTCCTGTTTGCTACCCTACACTGGGGGCAAGGGAAAGCGTGAATTGAAAGAGGGAGAGAGAGAGAGCATTGAGTGCACGCAGTATAAGCGGTATAAGCGCACGAATCGCTTTTCGTGCCAGCAGCGCATGTGGCCACGGTTCGGGTTTCCCTGACAGAGAATGCCGGAGTACTGAAGGCACCTGCGGCAGTGGTCCGCCAAACGTCTCCCCTGCTGCCTGCGCGTCTACTGCTACGCGGTGCTCTGTAATAAAACGCCCAGCTTGGCCGATATAGTTTTCTCCCGCCGGAAAGCGGTATCTTGTACACGGCGCCAATCGTGCAAGAAAGAAAAAAAAATATCAACAACCGAGTCGCGCGTTTCTTACAAGCGCCTTCGCATTAGTACCCGTTACGCCGGGGCATAAAATACAATCACTTTTCGCTGCCGCCATATAAACGCCATTAGAGCGGGAAACGCAAGCGGGAGCTCGGCAAGGGTGTCGGAGGCGCCGCCATGTGCCACGTCTCGGTTATCGCGATCAGCCATCCGCCGACTCATCGCGGCGCAAAAGTGGGCCAAGCGCGACCGTCGCGACAGCCAGCCAATAGTTGATGCGAATGACAAGAAAGAGCACACAATTAGGCACGGAATTTTTTTTTTTTTTTTTGACGTTATCGCTTAGTTCGGCGGCGTCAAGCCAGTCGAGCTGGAAGCGGCAGGCCAGGTTGGCGCGCTTGCTATAGAGCGAGGCCACCATAAGACAATTGTTCGCGGATAAAATAGTTAATTTCAGTGTGACGCGAGAAATGCTAACGAAGAGTTAATTGTATCGCTTGGCGAGCTGGTACAGTAACTCCGACCTAAAGGGAACACAACGCTTGCTGCAAGTGCCAACGAACAGGTAAAAGAACGAATTTTCTTTTTCGACGCGCACTATTTCTAACGTCCGCCTGAAAAGAAATAACTGCATATTGTCTTCACGTGAGCACTATATGCGCCTCCTACTTTTTTTCAAAGTTTGTATTGCAGTGCCGATAAATGTTTTGGCTGTGCTCTTCACTCATGCATTTCTGTATTCTTTTGTTATTATTTTTTTCACTTCGGTTGCCACGCGGCACAACGTCATAATGGAGTTAAATATAAGCATGCAGGCCCGTTTCATAGAGATAGTGCAACAGTGGCTTATGTAGTTTAAGTATTCACTGTGCAATTTACACGGCGAACATAGCAGCGGCCCGGGGAACTGTATGAGGGGTCCGCGTTGCCAAGGAAATCCTTGCGCTGTGTGCATTCTTTTTTCGCACGGAATCGCAGATGCGAACAACGACAAATCACTGCGTGGCGCTGCTGCTTGTCATTCGCTCATCGCCATATTAAATAAAGATTGGCTTCGCCAGTGTAGGCGTTTCAAAAGTGTGTATGGGCAAGAGGTTGGCTGTCTTTCTTGATACAGTTGTACTACAGAGAGATAATTTAACCTTAAAATTATTCATTGTTACTGGAGTGTAATGTTACGCGTAATTCTTTGACGCATATCCATCGCTTCTTGGTTAATATAAGATAACTCGAACAGTGTTTGTAGACAGACCAGGTACATGTCGAGAAACGCGTTTACCTCCAAAAACCAGGAGGCGCTCTGGAGATCCACGAACCGGTTATACCGTTGACTATATTGGTATGTCCGGCGCCTGCTTTTACGAGCTGCGTGATGGCATTCAGGGTATAGTGGGCAGGTCTTCAGGATGCTGGAGTACATACACATTCGCTTCCCGTGCTTGGACGATGTTTTGGTTGCGGGTTCGGTTTCGACCGTGCCGGTCGTATTTAGATGGGCGGCGACACGAGAAAAGCATGTGGGTCAGCGCGCTTCTGATAACCTACGTGCTGACCCACACCCATCGAAATGCGACCAGCAGGGTCGAAACTGAACGCGCGACCTCGAGCCGAGCAGCGCAACACCACCGCCACGGAGATGTATACCGTGGCAGGTGTTGTAGATTACCCATTACTTTGCACTTTAGGCGCAAGCGAACGCTACGAAGAATTCGATTATTTTTTATTCGCGCTTCCTTTTAGTGTTACGAGTGAGCGTAGCACTGTTTCTGCAAGGGAGGTGTTACACGGAAATGTATTACCGCGCAGCTTTATGATTACGTGCCGGTATGCAACCCGCCAATGTTGTATTGGTTACTGCATTCCGACCCGTTTCATTACTACAAGCTACAGTGCCCAACCTTGATTTGCGTATCATTTTTTTTCTTGGCTGTCACGGAGGAATGCTTGAATATGTTAAAAAGGGGGCGGGCCGCGAAGGCAACCGGCGGTTATTTGGTGTTCAGAGGAATAAGCGCCCGTTTTAAAACTGATTGTCGTGTTCAAACATAGATGGTAAGTAATATTGAAACGCTATAGCTCGTAGCTCCGATTTTACAGCGATGCCTTCCGCTCAGTTCCGCGCCGCTCTTACCATCCGCCGTTGTCGGCCGGCTCGTCCCATGGATAGCGGTGGGGGTGGTGGCGTTAATTAAATTAAATTATGAGGTTTCACCTGTCCAAACCACGGTCTGTTTATGAGGCACGCCGTAGTGGGGGGTTCCGGAAATTTGGACCACCTGGGGTTCTTTAGCGGGCAGCTATTTGTAAGTACACAGATGTTTTCGCGTTTTGCCCCCATCGAAATGCGGCCGCCGTGGCCGGGATTCGAACCCGCGACCTCGTTCATAGCATCATAACACCGAAACTTTTAAGCAACCACAGCGGTTATGATGGCGTTGCAGCAGGCGGGGTTAGCCTGGCATACATAGCCGGCAATTGTTCCACCTGAGCACACCGCGGGTGGAGTGTATACCATTGATGAAGCGTGCAAAGCAATATCATCGGAAAGGGCATCGATACAAAGGTGCGGAGGTAGTTTGATGAAGATTTGTTGGCATCTCTGGAACGGGGCCTTGATAAACAGTCCCCTAGTCTGCTTGCATTAATCAGGTATGTTATAAATGCTTTTCATTGTATCATTTTTGCATACATCTCCTTAATCCGACGTGAAGCGGACGCTCTGCGGTCATAGCGGGGTCTTAGTAGAGAGCTTTAGTTTAGGGGACGCAAGCGGCTTGCGTACGCAAGAACTAGGGGCGACGGTACTGCGCATGCGCAGAACCAGATGTAGTCTGCGCGTGCGCAATAGCATCGCCCCTAGTTCTTGCGCAGGGCGCTTGCGTCCCCTGAACTAAATCTCTCCAATGTCACCGCGCAATTAGCGTCACTGGGGGCATTCGGCGCGTTTTGGCGCGGACAGCGCAGGAATAGAATACGTCCTATCTCGCACCGTAGCCGCTTGACCACAGTACATAGCGTGCCAGCTTGGACTGCCGACCTGTACTTCGGGTGCAAAGAAATTGAACTCAGTTTGCACTATGTAGTGTACTAGCACTGCCTAGCACACTCTAGTTTTGCGCCTTTGCCAAATGATCAAGTTCTCGCTCGCCGCGGCCGTTGTGCGCATGCACTGCGGCAACAGCTCGTCGCCGCACTGCGGCAGGCCGCGTTCAACGCGCTGAACTATACATAGTATGGACGTGACGTCACATCCGCTGCTGTCGTCTGCTTCCGCCATCTTGGGGAACCTTATCAACAAGCGCGCGCATAAGCCTATAGGTTCCCCAACATGGCGCCGCCGTAACCCGGAAGTCTCGGAGTATCCTTTAATGACGCACTATCAGCGTCAAATGAAAGTTGAACAGCAGAGCGCGTAGCCCAAGCATAAGTGAAGATATAGTACGCGCCGTCTAGTCATCACCATTGACAGGCGCGCACATCCGGTTTGGCCGCACTGGGCGATCCCCCTCTAGAGAGATAATTTCGCTTCATCGCAAGGTAGATTCGCGCCGCGCGGCGCGGGCGATGACGGTGCAAACTGCACCACGCGCACCGCTGTTCGCGCTGACAGCACTTGTGGTTTCGGCGATCTGCGCGGCAAGACTCGCCGTAAACTGCAATATTCTAGCTTCATTTTTATTTTTTATTTTCTCCCTTTCAAATGTAACAACCAGAACAGAAGCGAAATGATCTCACTACAGGGGAATCGCGCAGTGCGGCCAAACAGGATGTGCGCGCCTGTCCATGGTGATGACTGGACGGCGCGCACTATATCTTCACTTAGGCTTGGGCCACGCGCTCCGCTGTTCAAGTTTCATTTGACGCTGATAGTACCTGCATACTATATATACGGGGGCCAAAATTTTCCGTGATTCTGGCGTCACCGACGTGACGCATCCGGCTTCGCCGGCCGCTGTCTGGCACGCTGGACAGGCCCGACTCTATCCGCGCGTAAAGTGGTGGCCCAGATTGCAAGTCATGCGGCAACGTCGCCGAACTCGTCTGCTTCGCATTGCGCTTCGGGCGAACAGCAAAGCCTCAAAAATATTAAGTGTCGATGAAGATCTCGCGGTCTCACGCATTATAGACGAGCGCGATAGCGGGATCGAGGGGCGCCCGGGAGGATAGGAATTGTGACGACTCATGGGTCGCGCGGCTGGGCCAGTTTAATCTGATCGGTTGTCTAGGCAACGGCTGGGCCCGCACATTGCCCTGCTGAAGCGGTGGCACCTTTTCGAGACCTTCTGGCGGACGCTACGGTCGCAGCTATGGTGAGCGGCACATAATAATTATATTTGCAATAGCTTCGTTTTCTTGTTCTGGGGGGGAAGGAAGGGGGGGGGGGGGCTAGCAGACGTCAGGTAACAGACGTGTAGCACGTCTGTTACCTGAAGTGTTCGCACGTTGCTGAAAGCGCACGCTAATTTCGCAGACAAATTTTGAGAACTGGTTCGTTTCACGTTCTCTCTTCCGGTACCAAACGTGGCCTTGCCATCGAAGAATGATAAGAGTGCTTTTCTAGCCGTAAATGTTGGTTTCCCCGCAGTTTTAGACCAGAATTGGTCTTAGGAAGTAGGAGTAAGGATCAATGTATTACGACACTTGACGGGCTTTACAAAGAAATTAAATTCTGAGGTATTACGTGCCAAAACTACTTTCTGATTATGAGGCGCGTCTTAGTAGAGGACTCCGGAAATTTTGACCACCTGGGGTTCTTTAACGTGCACCTAAATCTAAGTAGACGGGTGTTTTCGCATTTCGCCCCCATCGAAATGCGGCCGCCGTGGCCCGGATTCAATCCCGCAACCTCGTGCTCAGCAACCCAACACCATAGCCACTGAGCAATCACGGCAGGTTAGTTGACGGGATTCTTCGAAAGAATTCAGAGTAAGCAGTGCAAACCATCCGTTGTGGAAAAGCTGAACTGATGCTTTGTCAAAGCCCGATATGGTGGCCTTGAGCTTAATGGCGCCTGCATCGCAGATATGACTGACGGCGATAATTGTGCGCTAAAGTTGTGGTTGCACGCTCCAAATGACGTGTTTTGATGTAATTTGCAACATCGCGGCGCCACCATCACAAGGTGCGGTACGGTAGTCCTCTTGTCACAACGTGCGATTCCGTCATCGGAAATGAGCGTAGCAGGACAAGGCGAGTTTGGCGTTGCCTACAGAGGAAGGAAGAGGAATAAACTTTGTAAAAATGAGCTGGCAGTGCAGTTGTCCAAGGTTGGGAAAGCATATATATATATATATATTTTTTTTTGTATTCGAGAGATTTGCTGCAGGGCATAAAGAATAAAACGAAGTTAAATAAAAGCTTCTAACTCCGCATCATGCGAGAACTGCACAATTCACTTAGCGATGTCCTGAGCACAACAGCGCAAGGGTGCATTGGGTAAGTTGTGCAGTGGCCGCGCACGCTGTCGGCAGGTTTCCGTGATGAAACACTGTAGTGATATACCGTGTGTTTTCACCAAGATAGGAAAAAAAAAAAAAAAGAGACGTCAAGCATGCAACACAATGGCAAAAGTTCTGAAGATAACGTGAATTTCGTGAATGCGCCTTCACAATAGCTGTAAAAGTTCACGGTTGTTGATCCACTTCCTCTGTTATGCGAAAGCATTATATGGGGGATTATGCTGAAATCCGGTGTTGTCGTCGGCGTCGTGACCGAAAGATGGTACCGAAAATGGCCGACGAGGTGAATAGTAAAAACAACTAAAATATGCTTGATGTCAAATTTGTCAGGCAGATTTCTCTAAAGAAAGACCGTGACCGTTTGTGGGATTTAAGAGAAAATTTGGTACATTTCGCTCGAGGTGGGAATCGAACCCGGACCTCCGGGGTGCGATCCGTGCGCGCTTGCCGGACGCCACGGTGGCTTTTCTTTTTCTGCACTGTTACGGTTGACTAAAGTTATGCCTAGTGCTTGCGTCATTGCATACGTCACGTCGCCGCCTCCCACGTGTCACTTGCTCTTCGGATTTCATCGGCGCTGTGTCTCCTGCGATGCACTCTCGACGGAAAAATCATGAGTGCACAAAATGAGTGTGTACCTAGCGCGTGCGTCATTGCACACGTCACGTGACTGCCTCCCGCGCGTCACTTGCTCTCCGGATTTTATCGGCGCTGTCTCTACCGGAATGCGCTCCGAAGCGTCTACCTCAGCGGCACCTGCGAAAAGTGGCCGCCCACGGAAACAAGCCGCAGAAGACGAAGCAAGGGAGCACGAAGAGGACTGCCGTGCAAGTTTACAACGTACACGACGACATACCAATGAATACCTAAGCGAAAGCATTTCTCGAAAGCGACTACAATGCTTTCGCATTCCCTTGGGTTAGAGGCCTTGTCCCTGCCGAACTTTTTTTTTTCTTTTTAGCGACAATGTCGTTTTACGCATTCGAGCACTTTTGTGCTCGAATGCGTAAAACGACATTGTAGCAAGAAAAGTAAGTGGAAACACTTCATTTTTATCAAAAATAATTATAACGCCATTGTATTTCGCTGTACACTTTGGGAAGGACAGAGAGAGAGAGAAAGAGAGAGAGAGAGCAAGTACAGGAAAGGCAGGGAGGTCAACCAGAGGAGCACCCAGTTTGCTACTCTACACTGGAGGTGGGGGAAAGGGGAATAGAAAGAGGTAGAGAGTGAGCACTGAGTTTGTGTGGGAGGATGCACAAGGACACTATAAACGGTCTTGAAACTGAAACGGGGTATTTGTTTTTTTTTTTTTCTCAAGGAATATGTTCTGGAACCTTTACATACGCGAAAGTGAAGGGTAAGTTAAAGGGACAATAAAGGCAAGTATTAAGTCAAGCTAAAGTGATAGATTAGTGCTTGATAATCCCTAACGCGTCAATATTAACGCGAACAGAGCCTTAATAATCGAGAAATTGAGGTAAATGCAGGACGCGATTAGGAGACTCCCCTGACACATTCAAGTACTTGCCTGATGACGAAAGCGCTCCTCAGTTAAATCATGTCACTTGTATTCAACCACTCTTTATTGTATTATAGGACTAAATAAAATGCTACTTGTCCAGTTATATTTCGTTTTTTGGAAAAAAAAAAGACTGATTGAAGTTACTCTTAACAACGACGCGGGCGGTCTAAAGGTTTCTCTTTCACTGGACTCCGCGCCACCCACGCTTTGGCCTTTGAGTAGTTTCGTTATGGCGTAGTTCGGCACTGGTTTTTATGGCTTACGAAACTCGCACAAAGTGCAGGTAGCAGGGAATTCAACTTCCATGTGATGTCGCGGGAGGACCGAACGGTCTACGCCACTTGACGAAAAAGCAGCTCCAGCGGCAATCCACCACTCTGGCTTTATCTGTCTTGGCTCAGTACCGCCGTCTGTCTGGCGCCGTTTTGCTCACCAACGGCAGCAAAGGGTGGTGATGATGTATGCAACGTCACCACACCCCTAGTTGGGTGGCGGGAGATTTGAATTATGAAAAAGGTATTCGAACCCTTCAGACGCAATTTTCTCGTGCACTAAGTATTTTCTTGGCCACGAACAAGCGTCGCGAGGTTCCTGGAATGGTTTTTAAACAGTACACGTCGACTTAGATTTTGCCTTTAGTGTCCGCTTAATTATACTCGAGCGTAGCGCCAACGCGCTATAGATAGCACAAAACCTGTGCACTTCGATCCATGACGCCATGTTACCTTGTCCGATTGCCATAGAATCTGAAGGGGATGACTCTGGCGACGCCGGCGTGACGTATCCGACTTTGCTGATCGCTGCTGGCACGCTGAAAACGCCAGACTATAAATTATACCTGATACTGTCTCTGCATCTTTCGAAGCTTGCTGAGGATCATTACCGTCATAGCAAACATCCATTTTCCCCCGTCCTGTGTTTGAGCATACAACCGTGAGACCTACACGGCAGAGTTTGAACCAATGAATGGTTTCAGTAAATGTCAGAGTTTTTAAGTCAATACTTTTTCCTTCTACATGACGTTTTTCAATTACTGATGCTGTTAAGGCCACCCCTTGATCCATACCTGTATAAATTTTTTGCTGAATTTCGCTAATGGCAACACATAAAACGTTCTTTCTGTGTGCTGGTTTCACATCGTAGAATTTGCCTAGTAAAAACCTGAAGGCATTGTCCGGCAAGACCGCTTTACTGAACCGCTGTGGTGAACGAAAACTGCAGCTTTGTGTAAAGTGGGAGGCACTGGCGGTGGTGGCTACAGTGAAGCATTGCGCGCAGTAAATATGTGACAAGCGTGGCCAACGTTGTCAGTTTCAGTAAACTAGGGACGCACGAATATTCGAAATTTCCAATACCAATCGAATAGTCATGGCTAACTCATTCACATTCGATTCGTGAATGCACCGTTCTGAATCGTCGATTATTGGCTTCTGCTGGAATATAAGGGATAAAAGTGCTTACTGGTATCTTTCGGGAGAAACATCTACCTGTGTCTGGATTGGTTCTCACAATTCCGACGCAGGAGTGTCGGGGTTGTTGCACCGGAGGCAGATAACTGCTGCTGCGGTAATTTCCAGTCATCTTATAAAAATGCCTTGCTTTTAGACAAGCTACACATTTCTGGGTTCGGCATAGGGAATCTTTGTTTGTTTGTTTGTTTTTAGTCTGGTCACGTTCTATTTCTTTTCAAACTGTATACCGTGCTGCATTATAATAATAATCGTTATATATGTATTTGGTAAGGCACTGTTCCGTTGTTCCGTTATGCTGTTAGTATGATGGTGCACCGGATATGTAAAATCAGTCGTTTGCCGTTTACAAGATCGGCAGACAATGAATGCATCAACTGAAGCCTCATTTTACCAAGCGGATACGAAAATTTTGTAGTGCACTTTCTTTACACGGGGTGTCCCAGTTAACTTGGACAAAGCTTAAAAGAAAAACCAGGAGATCTAGAGAAATCGTTCCGACTGCATAGTAGCGACGGTCATGTGTACTTACAGAGAGTATTTTTTTCATCACGAAGTATTGCTTTTAATTAGTGAACTTCTTAATTATTATTTGAAGCGCAAACATGTCAACTGCAAGGTTGTACGTCACCTTAAGTAATCTCCGAATCAGGCATTTATTTCCTGCTGAAGTGTGCCTGGTTGTTTTTCCATGAAAAAGAAAAGGCCGCGGAAAACGCGAAATATGAAATAGATGCGCACCAGCGCGCCGCTACTCAAGCGCCTCCAAGCAACTTCGAAAGATATACGGCTGCATCCGTTTATCGCCGCATCGCATAAGGCTTCGTCATGTAGGAGGGCTCGAGAGGTTTCGCGACCTAACTTGTGTGGTGCGATAAGCGTCAGCATCTGCGGACGCAAGAATGTTGTGCTCGATCATGAGGCACTCGGGATAGCTTTAACCTTCGCGCGTCATGAAACGAAGCTACAAAAGAAATTCAACCAATTAAAAAAAAAGGGCAGTGCGCAAAAGAGCACGAAAAAGGCACCTCTCGGAAGAACAGAAAAGAGCTACTCTGGAGTTTATTTCAATAAACAGTAAACCAAAAGCAAGAAAGGTGTCTCAGCCGCCTACAAAGAAACATCCAAAGGTGCAACTGGTTTAGCCATTTACCCTTTCTGTCCCTAGAACTCCGGAAAACAGACAAAACAAAGCAGTTTTCTTCCCCAATTTTTATCTTTATCGTAAGATTTTTTTTGACGAGAGGATAGGGTGCGTTAGAAAGTCAGGTTTTACACCAGTTTTGAGGGGTTATTTTCCACTGCCACTAATAGCACGTGCTCAAACAGGTCACCGTCTGAAGCAATACAATACTTTCGTCTTTCCAACACTTGTGCTGCTGCAGCTTCGACCACGGGACGCTGGAATCTTGCCGCAGACTCTGCTTATTTTTGCCTTTAGGGCATCCGGTGTGGTAGTTTCGCTACTATACACGCGATCTTTTACGTAACCCCACAAGAAGTCCAGCGGTGTTATGTCCGACGACCTTACAGGCCAGGGTACAGGTCCGGGCCGGCCAAGCCACTGTCCAGGAAAAAGCTTATAGGGTCACGCTCGAGACGGCCTACTACTATGCGCAGGAGCACCATGGTGTTGAAACAAGATGTTTCAAAGGCGCGCAAGTGTAACATTACAACAGACGTCGTTCATGATGCCCTCGAGGATGTTGTTGACGTAGCGTTGCCTCGTTAGCGTGTTGTAAAAAAAAAAAAAAAGGGTCCAATGACGTTGTCGTCAAAAATACCGCACCACACATTAAACGGCCACAGGCATTGGTGTCGCTCAGCTCGAGCGCTCAGCTGGAGGAGACGCGTTGTTCTTCGAACGACCTTTCGGAGCAAAACAGCTTTGTTCGTGACCAAGATCAACTACCTAGAACCGCGCCAGGCTGCCGTTGCACTTTCGGGAAGAGTCAAGCAGGGGTGGAGACAATAGCTCGACGGGCGGATCCTCAGGTGGGGTCGCCAACTTGTCTGACAGGCCAGGGAACGTAAACGACAAGAAAGGGGGTTAACCGAGGGGCCCGATTTTTATTAGTCATATCATGAGAAGCCAACAAACACTGACACCAAGGACAACATAGGGGAAATTACCTGTGCCTAATAAAAGAAATAAAGAAACGATAAATTAATAGAAATTAAAGTGGAACATGTTAGACGCGCTTCTGCGCACCTTAATTGTAATGTGACGGCGATTGGATGTGGTCGGGGAACTCAAGTGATGCCAGAAAAAGTTAAAAAAAATAAGTTTTACGTGCCAAAACCTTTTTCTGATTATGAGGTACGCCGTAGGGGAGGACTCCGGAAATTTCGACAACGTGGGGTTCTTTAACGTGCACCGAAATCTAAGTACACGGGTGTTTCGTCCCCATCGACATGCGGTCGCCGTGGCCGGGATTCGATCCCGCGACCTCGTGCTCAGCAGCCCAACACCATAGCCACTGAGCAACCACGGCGGGTGACCGTACACATCCGCCAAAACGCATTTAATGGACATAGCCTGCGCAAGGTTTGTTTCTATTGCTAAAGGGAACAAAATGAACATAACGTTCCGGGCGCGCCTATATACAGCACAAGAGTGCGCAAAATTATTCCTAAGTGCGCCATCATGGTTTCCTGGCTTTGAAATCGGCCCTCTGTCCCCTGCGGCTCCGCTACGCTTATCAATGCGTCAGCGGCGTGTTTTCATGATGGCCCGACCATCACGTTAGCATGAAGCCCTGTATCGAGTTACCGCCGCTAGTAAAGCCGTGTATCCGTGGCTATTTGCTTGAAAGCACTTGAATAGCGATGCGTGAGTGCGTATCTATTTCGTATTTTGGATGTTTTCGTGCGCTTTTGTTTTTCCTCGGAAAAACAAATGAGGCATAGCTGAGTACGAAACAAATGCTTGATTCGGAGGGTATTTGATGTGCCCTACAACTTTGTAATTGATATGTTGGCGACTCAAGCAATAACACAAAAATTCATTAATTAAAAACAATTACTTAAAGCTTCATGATGAAAGAAATACTGGCTATAAGTAGACACTAGTACGGCTGCTATGCAGTCGGTACAATTACTCTAGAGTTCTTGTTTTGTTTTTAAGTATTCCCCTCACCACCAGTGTTAGGTAGCAAACAGGGTGCTCGTCTGGTTGACCTCCCTGCCTTTCCTGTCCTTGCTCTCTCTCTCTCTCTCTCTCCCCTTCCCCTGTCTTGGTCCAAGTTATCTGGGACACCCGGTCTATGTCAGAATATATTCGGCATGTGATTTGTTATTCAAAGATCGTTTTTCTTGAACGTTCAGTTTATGCGGAAGTTCCTCTATTCACAAACCCCATCAGTAAAACACTTGCAGTGACTGCCGCCGCGAGTTCGCAGCTATGCCCTTGCAGCTGTCTTCACGTGCCGCATGGCTTCACAGCCCGGCAACACACGAGTTTACACCGAACTCGGTTAACTGTCGCCTGTACAAAACCGTATGTGACGCGTTGGCAACAGTGCAATGTGTGCGGCGACTTAACTCATGTTTTATGCATCCGCGCGCGCCACGTGGCCTCAAGGGCTACTTTAAAATCTGCTTGAGTTTGCATGGCAGCTCCTTAGAGCCGCACGATATGTAAACATTGGTGCGGGGCCAGTAGTTGTTCGCGCAGCGAAGGCGCTCTTGGCCTTTCTCTAAGACATTGGCCTCGAAGAAACACCAGCTATTTGTCACTGTGTGTACTTGCGTATGTTGTGCGTGTATGAATACGTCATTTGATGTGGCTATGTGTGTCTGTACGACTATCTGTACGACGCGACGGCTACGACACGAGCGGTGCGCGCGAACGATGCACGAAAGCTTTAGGTTAGGTTAGGATAGGATAGGTTAGGTTAGAATAAAATACTTTAAGTTAGGATACGATAGGTTAGTTAGCATAGCAGAGGTTAGGTTCTTATTTATTTATTTATTTATTTATTTATTTATTTATTTATTTATTTATTCATACGTTTATTTATTTATACATTTATTTATACATACTGCAGCCTCAGGGAGGCTATTGCAAGAGTGGGATGGACAACAAACATAGAACATTTATAAATATGCTTGCGTGAATATTTTCAGCGGTAGTGAGCGGATTTTGCCCGGTAATGAATTACAGACTTCAATTGTTGATGGAAAAAAAAACTGTGCTTAAAGGAATCAGTGCGGGCAAGGAAGGTTCAGATATTTAGAGCATGGTGACTCCTGGTATATGAGGGTTTGGAAAAAGTGAAGTAGTTTTCTAGGGAGGAGATGCGAGGAGAATTGATTAACATGTGAAGGAATTTTAGGCAGTTAAGTTTGCGAGGCTCTGCAAGAGGAGTGAGACCGAATAGGGGAAGAGAGTTAGACGGCAAAAATTCCTTGTCATATCTCCTACAAACAAAACGCACCGCCTTTTTTTGCACTGATTCTAGTTTTTTGACGTGACGGAGTTTGTATGGGTTCCATACAATGCAGCCATATTCGAGGATGGGGCGAATGAGGGTTTTATATGTAAGGAGTATAGTTTCTTGAGGTTAGGATAAAATAGGTTAAGTTAGATTGGTATACGATAGGTTGGGATAGGATAGGTAAAGATAGGCTAGGTTAGGTTAAGCTACGATAGGTTAGCCTAGGTTAGTTCTCGTAGAAGGAGTGCGCCAGTCGGCCAAAACAAGGTCTGAAATTGGCATAGCAGGTCGAAAAGAGCCCGGCAGCCCTACGTGTGCTGCTTGCTCACCACATCACGCTTGTACGATGGAATTCACCGGGTTTCGCCAACTCACGCTTGCGCTTTTTCGACCCTAACTTGCAACTTCGCCTGCCACCTGGACTCTCCCGTCGCGAAACAACTTTGTCACACGTGGTTGGGCGTCGCATTTACAAATTCCTATTCATTCCTGATAGGAATGGCCAACAGTGCGGCTTGCAATTTGCGCGGGTGCGATGAGACTCTGGAGCACCTTCTGTATCACTGCCCATCCTTTCGCTCTCAACGACGTACATTACGAAGGAAACTCAACCTCTTAGACAACAGAGCGCTCTCAGAAGAAAAGATCCTTGGATCATGGCCTATGTGTTCTTACATGCAAAAGGCCACAAAATTCCTTCTGCGTTTGCGCATGAATGCTTGTGACAGGGGAGATCTCTCTGCGACTGTATATGCCCTGCGTAACCAAGAGATTTCACCGAGAGGAAGCCTCACTTCTATATCGAATAAGGACAGGACCTGCTAGTACACCGGCCTGGTTATTTAAGACGAGGCGAGTCATTTCTCCGAACTGTACGGCATGCAACGAGACAGGAGACATTGAGCACTTTTTGTGGTCCTGCCAGAAATTCCAAGATGAAAGGGACGCTCTCCTGAAGAATCTGCAAAAAAAAAGGGCCTTCCGCATGCGTGCCTGCACGACCTTATATTTCCCGAGGGATCAGTTATAGCCCGCAAAGAAACTTCACGTTTCCTTATCGAATTATTAAGAGACCGGTTTGATTGACATATGGTGAAACCCTTCAGCGGTATTGTAAGAGACGCTCGGACGGGGCAATTGCCGGCCTTGATCGCTAAGCTAAACCCGCTTGTTGCTAAAATTCACCACCACGGTCACCACCACCACCACCATCTGCGACTGACTCTGAATGGCTGACTATTATTTTTCTCTTTCTCCTTATCCGTTCTTCCTTTTTTCCCCTCCCCAAGTGTAGGGTATTCAACTGAGCACGTCCTTGGTTAATCTCCCTACCTTTCCCTCTTCGTTTCTCTCTCTCTCTCTGTTTAGTAATATCCGCAATATCCTTTGTTAATCATGCAAGTTAGTGTGTGTATACGTTCTTTTGTAGGGAAGGTGATGGATAAGTGGAATTTGAGCTTTTCAGAAAAATGAGTAAGTACGACTGCGTTGAGGTTCTAACGGGCTATATATAGGCTTAAGTTTTGGCGCGATAAGTAATATTCGTCAATTCGTTTACTAATCATGTAAGTTAGTGTCTGTATACGTGCATTTACGAGGGGAGTGATGGATGGGTCGTGTTTTAGCTTTTCGAAGAAAGGAGTTCGCCTGAACACCAAAGGTCGTGGGTTCGACTCTCGACGGTCGCGATGGCAATTGGAATACAACTTGGAGATATATGGCCCGTTCGCCCATATCTCCAAGTGGGTTCGACTTCCACCAGAGGCCGTGGATTGGACTACTTATGAATTTTGCTGCCGTAATGCCGGACGGCGTAACGCTGGACATCGGATTTGTCACCCCATGAGCCTTGCGAGACGTTTGGTTTAATAACGTTTTCGAGAATAAACAGCCGGTAGCGCGGGCTTTGCCCTTCGCGCACCTCCAGCCATCATTTCTTAATCATTGAGGGATCATATTGCAGTGCAAAATCCCGTTTCTCTCGCCTCATCCAAGCCGCAGCTACAATACGGCAGCGTGCGAAAGCGTCCTCGACGCATGAAAATTCATAGGGTGCTATCGCCGCGATGCGGAGCAGGAGCCAGCCGTACCCACCGCTGAAATTACATTTTCTCCGTGCGAATGGGCCGGCCGACGCAAAACCTACCAGTGCACCCAAATCTCGGAGAGCGTAGCGTCAGTCTCGGGGTCCACGTTGTCGCCGCCTGTGGGCGCCCTCCAACTGCATTACAGTTGCGTGTTATTACACCAGGTGGCACGCGATGAAACAGTTCATACGTAGCGATACAAGGTAGATAGATATACAAGGTTTGAAGAAGGAAAAGAAGATGAAGATATATACAAAAAAGCGCGAATGAAATATATGTATAACATACCTGACTAAATCAAGCAGACTACGTGGCTGCTTGTCAAAGCCCAGTTTAAACGGTGATGTTAGTAAATCATCATCATCATCATCATCATCATCATCATCATCATTATAATTATAATCATCATCTCGGTCCACTTTTTTAGAGAGCGAATACCGACCAGCCGGATCGATGCATAGGTGCCAGCGCCAACGCTAGTGCAACATGCACTGCGTGAACCCGTCGAGCTAAGCCTTGACGTCGCAGCCGCGTAAGCAATCACCGGAGCAGGGGGATGACTTGTCGATATGGCGAGCGACGCAGCAGGTGTACGCTGACGACATGCCCGTCCTCCATGGACAGCGGTTGGGCTATGTGTTGTTGGACGTCGCGGGAAGAAAGTGGAGAGAGAGAAAGAAAGCAGAGGTTGTTACCCAGATAACTATTTGGTTGCCTCCCCACACTGTAAAATAATTTACAACCTTAAAAGCGAATAAGAGCGTAAATAGGTCTATTACACACCTTTGGGTGTAAGAGCGGGGGATAGACCGGGTTTAACGGTGTAACTTATTCTACAGTGATACGCTCTGAGAGGGAAACAGGAAAATATAGAAATATGAACCTCTTAAACCCTTACACCCCTTTGGCTGTAAGGGGGTGAGCTACATGCCTATTGGCACGCTTATTCACTTTTAAGGGTGTATGAGGAGGAGGAGGAGGAGGAGGAGGAAATAAAGAGAGAAGGCAGGGATGTTAACCAGAAGTGCGTTTGGTTGGCTACCCTACTCTGGGAGACGGGAAAGAGGGAATAAAAGGTTGATAGAAAGAGGGAGGGGAGGGGAGGGGGGAGAAAAGCCACGCTGACCACGCGCACGCATGCGGAGGGCCTGAGCGAGTCAAAGGCGTTCACATAGTCCAGTCGCCCTCAAGAGGAACAAAAGTGCCTTCATAGCTTTGTGGGCCGACTAGCCATGGGGACGGTCTTCAAGTAGCACCTGCACAGGATAATATAGAAATGTGAGCTAGCTAGGGAAGAAAGACATGGTAAACGCGTGCGCGGCCGCGGACTGCGCTAGACAGTGACATTCGTTCACGCAGGCCACTCGTCCCTAAAAGCCACGTACGTTGTCATTGATTAACCGCGATAAAATGGGGTGGTGAAAACGGAATACTAAACAAGGTAAAAGTATACGAAAAGAAAAAAAAAAGTTTCGCAGTTGCTCGAAGAAGAAACGAAATTCTTGCTGTAGAGGCAAAGTTACAATAAAACGCATCTCATTACGAGAGCGAGAACACGTCTTATGACAATGCATGAGCACCTTCTAATGCAGAAACAGCTGAGTTCGTACCAAAGCGCGTTACAGGTCACGCATGCGGAACACAAATCGGTAACACCGCACAAGTGCCCTAATTGCTTTCTGCGTCAAACAAATGTGAGGTCGGCGTTCAAGTATAGCGTCTGAGCGGACACCGGCTGATCATCTTGCCGTCGGTATGTGCTGGAGACGGCCTGTCCTTGTAGTCCAAACTGTGCACAGTGACACACTAAGTGGCCAATGCTGTAATCGCAGTCGCAGACATCGCATGCAGCACTGTCGACCAATTCACCGAGTGTCGAATATGCTTTGGCGAAGGCAGCTTCTAGCCTTGTCCACAACAGAACCCACCGACAGGTTGACCTCTAGCCAGACTCCTGTGACGAGAGGGCTGGCCACCTCCACGGGGACGTTCTCCGTGGATCCGAAGGTACGCCCCTGTGGCCCCAAAACGACAGGCATCTGACCTGCGTACCCGGTGCCCGAAGCGAAGCTCTCGCCGACCACCTCCAGTGGAGGTAAGCATTCGAGCGTCTTGGAACACACGTGCCTGCCGCAACGTAAATATCGCGTAAACCATAGAGTTTCTCACTATAACACCTAGAGGGAAATCTGGCACCACCATCTATGGCAATTTCCAAAGGGGCGCGGTGCTGCCATGGGAATGACAGTATAAGTGTCTGCACGGCGTATGTTGACTGGTGCTGCTAGAGGCTTCGTCTAAAACGTGGATATGACTACACAAATAACGTGTTCGTAAAGTAAAATCTTCATAATAGGTGTTCATTCACGTATATTAAATCTTCCAATGAAGTTTGCTCACACACAATGCATAACCAAGTGAAGAAAAGCAAGAACAGACGACAAACTGTTCCAAGGCAAGCGCGAATCATATCCTCCAAGTTTAGCGGCCCGCTCACACTTCTTAAGTTTCATATGATTGTATATGCAATAACAAGTTCTTATAATTAAACAAAACATGTTTTTGTGTAATAATAACGCTAAACCAATTTTTTTACGTGCTATTTTTGTAAAAAAGATGAGTCATTGTGACAGACGGAATGGAGCTCGCCAAGCGTGTCTGCAAGGAGTCTTGACACTCCGAGAACGATGCCTACCCAAAGTCAGAATATACCGGCATTCCCATGCACACCACAGCGTAGCAGCGCCAGATTTCCCTCTGGGTAATATACTGGTGAGAAACATTATGGCGAAAAGCGACCCTTGGGGAGTGTGTCGTAACATTGCAGAAGTGTGGTGCAACCTGTCATTGCTTTTTTGTTTCCGCACGTTCCCGTAGTGTCTAGGACTACAGTTTGTGGGCCTCAGTTACTATCGGGTCTAACTCCGCTATAGAGTTTTTGAAGCTTTGACCTTATTTCTTATTTCCCAACATTTTGCTTTTTATCTGTATTCTTACGTGAGTAGCCATTGCCATTATAGGCGAATAAATCGCCTTATTTTATGTTGATTTCAATAAAAGAAAGCACTTAAGTATTTTTTACACATCTTCAGTGAATCGGGGGGAAATAAAAGATGAACAGGAAGGACGTCACCGTCCTGTCGACTTTTCTCTGTTCTTCTGCCATGCTTACTTTTTTTATTTTTCTCGAATAGTTGGAATAGTCTCTGATGTGTAAGTTCTCAACAATCCAGGTTTACGCATTAAGCTTGGCATGTGCCTCATGGCTGAAGAAACTAGCCTTAAGCGTCTGTTTGACCATTGGCATTTCCGCGAAGGTCAGCATTGCTATTTCGTGCACACAAAAGCTAATGTTCTCCCACTACGAATTTTTTTTTCTCGCCTGTGCAGGGCTGAACAAGAATCTTCTCGTGAAGAGAAGTTCCGAGGATGCGTTTACGAGGGTTATAGGCCAGACCATTCGTGAAACTACCGGTAATTCATCGTTCAGCTTGGCTCCAGTGATGGCGACTTTGCCAGAACGTGGGGCTCTCCCTCCTCCACTTCGCTCAGAACAAGCGTACCATTGTCGCAGCCGGCAGTACGAGGACTTCAATCACGGTGAGGTCGGAACCAGGAAACGAAATTACTCAGGTATGGCCTTCTCGTGTATGTCTTTAACGCGTTAGTCATTTCTGTTTTCGTTTGAGATGTGTGTAACATGCTTCGTATTTGAGGAAAACTGAAGATTAAAAAGCGTCTTAGGGACAGCGTATGATGCACGCACTTGCGCCATCAGATTAAATATGGCTGTTCCATTCAGTATTGCGAGATGTGATTCGGTAGTTAAATATTTGGATACCGAAACTGTATTTAATACCTTTTCAATTCAGTGTCTAACGATGCACGCCTCAGTCACGAAACTCAATACACTTCGTGCCTATAGTTCATGTCCATTTATAGAAATTTGAAACGGGCGACTGTTTTGATGAATTCATCCTCTGAAGGAACACCAATATACATTTGCATACCACGCGTTGTTTTCCCCAACAGCACTTGCTCGCACATCATATAACATAACGCAGATGCCAGCGTAAATTTCTGGCCCCATTTGGCAGCCTAGTGCTCTGATACAGATGTCAGTTGAAGTTCGTGCGTTTCCAGCAATGGCTCAGTTCATTTATTTTACGTTAGCATCTTCTTTTCTGTCCATGGAAAAGGAAAAAGAAGCGTTCAAGAATATTCACGCAATAATTCGATTGAAAGGACTTGCGATGTCAAGCCTAGCTTCCTTTTTTTTTTTTGCATTCATTGTAGTTACGTGTGTGCCTGTGCTCATCCACCGCCGCTTCAGGTGCACCTTGACAAACTTGCACTCTCAAGTAAAAGATTAAGCGCAAAGTGTCGTGGAGGACGCAACGTCAGGTACTATCTATCTATCTACTATCTATTATTAAAGAAAGTATGCAGATCCAATATACAAGTTCGAATCTGTGCAGCGAAACTTTCGTGTAGCGCTTAATTAACCCCTATAAACCTAAATGCAATATTTCTCATGTAATGTCTATATTATTTGGTTGCTTGATTTTCTTCAATGAGATAAATTTGGTGCGTGTCAAGAATAAAACAGCTCACAGGATCGAGTACAAGGCTAGTTATGTGTTCTAGGCGCCAGTCCACGTATCTGACTTCCGATCGTTGCCTGTATTACGCTGCATCTTGCCTATAGAAAGAGAGTGAGAGAAATAAAAAAGAGAGAAATGCAGGCAGGTTAACCAGACGCACGTCCGGTTTGCTATCCTGCACTGGGAGAAGGGGTACAGGGAACAAGAGAGAAAGAGAGAGGAGATAGAGCACAGTTTTGCGCACATTTGAATGTTCGCACCGAGTCTACATACGGTTGCCAAGACCTGTCGACTTGAGGCACTTCAGCAACGCTTTCGTGGCTTTCTATGCCATCGACGCGTACGGCCATGGTCCAAGGATCTTCATTTCTGAAAATTGTCTAGAGTCCAGCTGGTTCAATGCTGTCCGGAGACCATCAAGATCGAAGTCGTACTGGGGACCGAGACATAGAATGCGTTCAATCGTTTCTATGCTTCCACAAGAGTCGCACATGGTCGTATCCCCCATTCCAATGCGAAACGAGTAGGCCTTCCGAGGTCAGGGTTGTCATTGCTGATTAAGCATCCACCCAGCCAAGCCCCACTCATCTGGTTTCCCGGTCCCCTGGAACTACCAGGAGGAAACGAAGCCGCTCACAGGAATGCCCGAGTTCTTCTATACCGGGCGTCTCCCCCTGATGACCTTGAAGGGTGCTGTGACCTAACTGCTTTAGCAGTGTATGCTGACAATCTCGCACCATGCAGAACAGCCAGGAAGGAGTACCCAACACCACACAAATCTTTCAATAAGTTAGAAGAGAACACTCTCAGGAGACTACAAACTAATACATACCCAATGTCAGCTAAGGTACACCAGTGGTACCCTACACTGTACTCCCCGCAATGCCCACACTGCGGAGAGGTAGCTCACCTCTACCACATGGTGTGGGCTTGCCAATTCAATCCCATAGCTGACCCCATTCCAAATCCCTCAGAAGAGCAGTGGCAGGCTATTCCGCTCAGCGATGATCCTGACCGTCAGCACTGGCTGGTGGGGAGGGCCAACGCAGCAGCAATAACCAGTGGACTACCGGACCAGGTGGCCCACCTACGAGTTCTATGAATATTCTGCAAATAAAGATGTTTTCAATCAATCAATCAATCGTAAATGCCACCCCGAGACAGAGGCGGCACAATACTATCGCCTCAGAGCGGGAACATTTTGATGGCACTAATAGCTTTAAGGATGGATCAAGCCTATGAAGATGGCACCTTACCTAAGTATACGCAACAGCACGAGCGCTAACTCAAAATTGAAAAAATAAAGAAATGAAAGTGTATACATTGGGGAATCTTCTGCATTGTCAAACAGACACGCGGGCGTATAAGCATTTTCCTCGGATATGGTTTAGTTACTACTATATAAATCACCACTATTTCTGAGGTATCGGCAGGTTATTTTCGGTAACGTTGTTAGACCAACTAGTGAATACTAGTAAGGCCGTGCAGGCAGCAAGTAAAGCAAAGGCGATTGTGTATTTTTCCAGCGCATAATAACCTCTGACAGACAGCCGATTTAACATCGACTTTACGTCGTGCATCAACAGAGACCTGAAACACTTCTTGCATAAAAGAAAAAAAAACGTTACCGATCTGTAGAAGATGCGCCTGTGAACATGTGAGCCAAATACTATTGCCCAGCGTGAAGCAGGGAATTTCTAATCTCGTGTCGAAAACGGTGAAAAATCGCTTGCTCACGCCTTCGTAATGTCGTCATGACAAGCAGCGCAGTCCACCACCCGCTATTGGCTGATTTCGCAATCGCGAGGACACCGTGAATAATGCTGCTATTGCTAATTTTGTTGTAAATGAATGAAAAATAATATGTGTCTCCGGTGTCGAAAATACAGATAAAGCATTTCATATTCCCACTGCCAGTCTACACGCGATCGCTGCGCTAATACACGACCTCCGAAATAGCAGAGGCGTGCTGCGTAGAGTAGCTGCCGCGGCTGTTATGGGGTGACGTGACAAGCCCTCTCGCCGATGAGACGCTCAACTTTTGGGCGGATCCTTGCCCCCTTGCCACCTCCCTTGTTGTGCCCGTCCCTTTCTCTCTTCCACCCCCTCTGTGTCCCTCCATCCCGTCTCTATTTCTTTCTATTCCCCTTCTTCCTTCCTTCAGCGTAGGGTAGACAACCGGACTCTTGTCTGGTTAACATCCCTGCCTTCTTTCTTTATCTCTCCCCCCCCCTCTCTTGCTCGCAGTGCACTAGTGGAGACGAAAGGAGAGAGAAAACAACTCATCGGTGCGATACCTACCTATCTGTCCTATTATACTCGACGCATTTGAAACATTTTTGCGGCAGGAGATTCGTGAGGTGACGTATTTCAATACTGAAGCCATTCTACAATTAGATAAATTATTTCACGGCCCCTTCAACATGAAAGATCCGTACCTCTACCCAAGATGGGCTACATCGTTTCCAAGCAAAACGACACACCACCGCTTGTCACAACCTAGCTTCTGTATTTTGGCTGCCTCCAATATTTCCCGTTGCCTTATTATTTTTATTCGCATGGTGTAATAGGCGAGTCTCGCGAAATTGGGGACGGCAAGCGTTGCAGTGCTAGGTCAGACGTGCTGCACCGTTTGCGGTCAAAGACGCGGTGTGTTTTCTATTAGCCTCTCCTTCAGACGACGACCTGCTTGGCTGGTGTGTATCTGGCCACAGGTCGCTGGGATGCTGTGTAAATCACGCCTGAAACAGTATATCACATGCCACAAACTGTTTGACCTGCTCCGTTGCGTACGCCGCCGTTCCGTTGGCGCATTTAGTTGTGCTCCTGCAGAGTCCGGTAGTTAGTGCATCTTAGGAAGGCGGTTTAATTCCCTAGAGCTGCGACACAGAAATGGGGAATGCAATACGAGCCACGAAGTGCCTGCTTCTTCCCTGACACCAGTAACTTTTGTAACCCTTTGAAGTTCAAATGTCTGAGCCTGATTTGCGCGTCTATTCATGTTTATTCTTATATTACTTTTTAATTCTCTTTCGCATCCTTTTTAGTGTCGCTTTATTTACCCCATTAGCCGTTCCAAGCGCTGCATATAGTAGTGGTAACGTGTCAACCTTCCTACAAATTTTGACCCTCCCAGTCGCCTTGCGCGTCGACACGGCCAGACTCATCGCGCCCTTGTATACGTCCCAAAAACAATCAAGTTAGCTTCCCGTTTGTGACATTTTGTTCCTTTTTTCCACGCTTATATCGTGTACCCAGTGAGGGACGAAATCTCAAAATGATCGCTAGGTTATTCTCTCTCTCTCTCTCTCTCTCTCTCTCTCTCCATTCTCGGCGTTTTCCTGTTGCTGTTGGCCTGTTGTATTCGTTGTGATAGTTTCTGTTCAGTCTTTGTGTGCTGTCATCTTCCTTTTTCTCTATCTATTCTCCGTCATTTATTCCTTGATGTCATTGCCTTAAGTTTTTCTACCCCTGACTCCCGTAGACCAGGCATGTGTGGTGTGCCTCCCTAAGCCAGTGGCTGTGCTTTAAGATATAATGTTTATGCACTTTGACCTCATCCGCAGTGGTGATTTTCGCGGCTGAATAAAGCATCAAGGCGGCAAATAGCGCAGCCAAATGATTTGTTAGATGATAATCGGTCTATTTATTTATTTATTCCTCATGTACCCTGCTCGACTTTTGAAATATATGGCTATGTCAGCGCTGTTACAGTCCAGTAAAGACGGCCAAGTGATACAGCTCAAGAAATCTAGTTCAATAGAAAAACGACTAGCCACTAAGTTAGTTGAACAAAAACGCAGCCTGACTGCGACGAGGTCAAAAAGAAACACAAAGCTACAATCACAAGCTCTCACTAACAGCTAGGTTTTATTTGCACTAAGACCTGCCTTTTATAAGCGCAGAGGTTTGCCATATCACGCCACCAGTTAACAGATGAAGACATCTTTGTTTGTTAACTGGTGGTGCGATATGGCAAAACGTTTTGCATATAAAAGGCAGGTCTTATTGCAAATAAAACCTAGTTGTTAGCGAGCGCTTGTGATCGTAGCTTTGTGTTTCTTCTTGTCCTTGTCTCAGTCACGCTGCGTTTTGTGTCCAAGCATGAAACTACTCGCCCAAATTTTACTGTAGCCACTAAGACCCGGAAGGGTACGTCACTTGCGAGCAAAAGTATACAGACCAAGAATTAAGCGATAAAGCTAATTTTTTCCTCTGTCTGTGAATACAACTTGAAATTAAAGACCACACTCCAAACGTGACATTACGAATTTTCTAGCGCACTGTTCTGTTTTCGTTTGTGCTTGTTAATTGCGATGAAATTCTGTTGTTTCGCGACGCTGTGGTCCGTATACTTTTGCTCACGGGTGTGCATGTAACACCGTGCAGAGAGAAATTTCTTAAACGAGTCTTTGGTCAGTGGTAACAAACAGTACCTCTCTGTAAGCTCTGTCCGCGTCCAAGGCACGGCAAGAATCGCCTAGACCCAAACGATTCCCCTTTCCGTAAAGGGTATTGTTAGATATCCTTTTTTTTTTGGTTCGGTATTGTTTCACCTTTATCCCTGGAGCTAAGGAAATCTCGACAAATTCGAACTTCCCATGTGACCTGTCCTTATCACGGCTCCGGCGCTGTCGACGTGACAGAGCCTCAACCGCCAGAGCAGTGGATTAAACACCTCGTTCGGCGGAGGCACGACTTCTCAGGCTTAAGTGCGGCTAATTAGGTGGACTCTACGTGAGCCGACCCGCCCTCAGCTTCGCGAGCCTGCGATGGAGGCACATTATGCAGGCCTACGACGTGTCCGAGATTAAAAACTGGCTCCTGGAGACTCATTAAAGGTGTCCCTAAATGTCCACCGAGTGCGCGCACCGCGAGATGCCTGAACCAAGTCCAGTTCTTGTGAGGAGTGGGTGACTTAGTTTAGATGTGTGTACGTTCTTTTTTAAATAAAATTCCTGTGACATGGGCATCGAGGATCCCAGAATAACTCGGACGGCTTGAAGTTAGCGTGTCCTGAAACCCGAGCGCACAGGCGTTGTGCGTTCAACTTCCGAGAAAGGTCGCCACCTGGACAGGGAATAAATCCAGATACGACGGGCTTCGTGTGTGTGTGTGTGTCTGTGTGTGTGTGTGTGAGAGAGAGAGAGAGAGAGAGAGTTATCGAGCGAGCGAGTGAGTGAGTGAATAAGCGAGAAAGCGAGCAATGCGATTGCGCAGTGTGTGCTATGCCCAAACAACTTGCTTGCAGTATAGCTGGGTATTCAAATAGCCACACGGTATCAATTCTCATGCATGAATTGAAATAGATTCTTACGCTACTTATTTGCATGATCCAACGTGCGCAGTTCTCTGGCTTATTAAGTCCGTTGGTCGGCAGCTTTTAAAACTTCCCTTAGTGTATTCCTAATTCCTGGACAGAGTCGCGACACGTATTGTGAGCGTTGGCTGCATCTGCATTTTGGAGCAGTAAGAACATTTTGAACAACTCACGGTGTCCTCAGCCGTTGGATTGCAGGCAGAGGTGACGACGTATTCGACTATGCCAGGGTGTATACAATGCAGTCCGTGCTACCTTTACGCTCTCGCTCTCCATTACACTCGGCCACGCTGCCGAAGAGCTCAGGCGGTTTTGCGTGCGCGGTGGTTATGGAAAACCATAATCGACAATACTTGGGAACAGGAGTCGTCGTTAAGGCCGCCTTGTGTGCAACCAGCTTTTCTGGGCGTTGGCACTGAGTGTTGCGCTCGGTTCGCATGTCTCGCCCACGATTATCTCGTCGCAGTCGGTAAAACATGGCAGGCGGTCTCGGACGCAGAACCACTGTCTCGCTAAACGGGGAGGGTTTCACTGGTCGCGGTGATGTGCCAGGTGTCTGAGGCGACGACGGAGCGAGTTTCCGCCTCGGTGCGCGACGCGGCCTGCGCTTTCGCAGCGTTGCAGCTGCCGGGCGGAGGCTCTGCGAGGTTCTCGACTTGGCAGGTGTTGACAAATAGTCGCGTGCAACCGAGCTGTCCTGGTCAGAGGCCGTGCCAACGGAAGGGGTTAACTGGACTGCGGTGGGCGTTGCGAAAGTAGGAGTTGCGAGCTTCTTAGTGGTCGTAACTGTAGAGATCTGCGTCTGGGCCGAAACCGATGGTTTTTTGCGCGTCTGGTCTCTCGTGCGTCTCCCCCTGTCTCTCAGCGGCGTTTGAGTGTATTCCAGTTCGGCCAATGGCAGCTTTGAAGTCATGAGGTGTGGTTCTTGTGTAGAGCTTGGAGATTGCATCGCCAACTGAAGTTGATGGGATGGGATCTCGGGCTCTGCCAGTGACGGTGTGGCGGAAGATGCCCAAGCAGAGTCCCAGAGTTGCGGCGGGAAAAGTAGCTCGCAACCAGGGTGTACAGCGGGTCAGGCCGCAAGCCTATGGGCCAAAACGCTGTTGGCTGCAGCTGCAGTGGCTAGATGGTGCTGCTCTCACGAGCTAGACGTAGTGCAGCTACACGGGTTTGCCGTCGCAGAAGCTCGGCTGGCGAAGACGCTGAAGTCAAAGTAGCAGCGGTGGTCTATTGCGTGTTTACGAGCTGTGGTGGAGCCATTAGTGCTAGCCTGTGATGCGCCGCCCGGTGGTGGGACGACACGGGAGCGATGGTCAGCGTGCGTACCCCACCGCGTGGCGTGAAGCCGACGGCGACAACGCGGTAGCCGGTGTCTGCGGTGGGGCATCCTGCGGACATCTCCGTCCAGGCGTTCCTGGGCATCACTATATATATATATATATATATATAGGGACATTTCTTAGTCTAGCCGATGTTCTGACAAGGGGATTTGTCTTTTGCAGGACACTGTAGTACTGTAGCATGGAAAGTACGCTTGGCATAAAGGATTTAAGTCCCTGCTTGAAGGCAGTTAAAATTTTCGCGAGCGTAATATCTTCGTCTGCATTTAAAGCAGGAATGCTTGTGAACGATGTCACTCGAGTTTCGGACAAGCCCCGAGCTGCGTAGTATCCTGCCATAGTAGTATCCGTAGTATCCGCCCGTCACCGGTCGTCGGATTGCAAAGCGAAAGAGACTCGGTACTACTCTTCAACCTGAAATTTAAGCGTGAGCTCCCGCGTGCTTTGCTGTACCGACGAGGCAATTGGCTTTACAGCGTTAGTGCGTGCTCGTAATCATCACGCTTACGCTCCTCAAAGGTGCGTCGCATCATCTTCGACATCAACAGGTGAATTAAGTCGACAGCAGAACTTGCTTTCATTGCCCGTGGAAAGCTTCGGTCATTTAACGCTTGCACCTGAAGTAGTAGAGTGTCCCGTGAGTAGGGGTTGTTCGTTACTGATGCCACACATGTTATATCCTCATGAGAGCCCTTGATAAATTAGATTGCGCATTGATTTCAATACTTTTACAAGATTACCTCTGAAGACATTACGTGAAATTTTCGTTCCGGATATCACGTCAGGTACATACGGTATTGTGAGGAAACGATTTAATCTCTACTTCGATGTGGACTGTTGCGTCGTTACAGATGAGGATCAGCACTTGTGAAGTGAGTTTCGAACGCAGTGAGACGATGCAAAAATTCAGGGTGAGTAGTACCAACATGGCGACCCATCGTGTGATGTAATATCCTGTCTGTGTATAGAGAAACAAAAATGGGTTTTTGCGGCAACAAGCTTAATGAGGCAGTTACTTTCTCGTGTACTTGGAGATGCTGTCTACAACGTCCAACGGGCCTAATTTAACAAGGTGATTTTTCAGGTTTGTAACACATCAGTTAGTAACATGAACCGACTTAATAATCCGTTACGTTACTCAGCTGTCTTCTCGGGCAGCTTGCATGAACATTCAATAAAGAACGAAGTAACAAATTTAAGAACGCGTTTTAGTGCGGACTAGGAGCCGTGTAAGGAACGTTTAAGAACGCGTTCTTAAGTTCGTTATTATTTTCGTTATTAAATGTTGGTGCAAGTCACCCCTGGTCTCAGGCGGATATCATCACGCGTATGCACGTATTCATTCCACTAATATAAGATTTTGTGTTTGAGCCTGTTTTGGCCGAAGATGCCGCCAGAGCACAAGGGCTCGAGGCCGTCATCTAGGCAGAGAGGCCTAGGTCTCAACTCTGCTGTCCACAAATAAAGTTTATTCCTCCTCCTTTGAGCCTGTTCTTGCGTTTTCCTTTGTTTGCTTTCCCCCAGCGATAGTTCTTCTTCGATACTACTGCATAACCAACACGAGAAAACGGGCGGGGCGGAAATTGATCACTCGCACCCTTCCCACATGTTCACAAAGTCAACCAAACTCCGCGCCACTAGATGCAGCTCTGCTATGTTGTAGCGCACGTAATCTATTTAGCACGCATGCTCACAGTCGCACAAACGCGCGCACTTGTATTGGTGCTCAGGTCGGCCTGCGTGTGTGCGTTGTTTCTGACGATTACGCGTCGAGAAAGCACGCGACAACCAAGCAATCACGGCGGCACTGCTGCGGCCGAGTTGAAGCTCGCGTAGTCAGCTCACGTCTAGCGCCTTCCATTTATTTAAGAGCGACGAGATTTGTGTTTGCTGACGCGGTGTCCGCAGAGATGAGGGTGTGTATACTTTCTAGCTCCGTGGGCCTCTGAGACAGGCAGTCAGCAAACAGTGGGCGTCCCATGCTGCCGCTTGACTTTTGCGGTGGAAGGATAAGAGGGAAAACAAATGAACTCTCCGTTTGCACCCCGGCTGCCTTATTATAGGCTTATCTCTCGCCCTTAATTCTTTCCCGCTCACTGTGTTTTCCAGCCCGTTCTCGCGCAAGCCGTGCTTAAGCTGGTTAACTATAGTCGTTCGTCTGTACTATAACCTAGACAGCGCCTCCTCCTTAGCAATGTTATTAGGTGGTTCTTTACTTCTTGATATTTTGTTTATTGCCAAGTAATTAGTGCGGGCATTACTTGGCAATCAATTTTTTTCCATGCGCCCAAAGCGGTCGCTGACCCAAAAAAAAAAAAAAAAGGAACACACTTTTATAACTCCAAACAAGTTGCAGACTGGGCGCTTTGCTTTGGCTAACTTGCGAGAATCGCAGCCTCTTCTTCCTAACTGTTTCGGTCGACTTTCGCTGAGCTTTTTGTCAAATCGAGTTTCCCTGTGGCTATTGTAACATCTAGAGTTAAAGAAAAAAAAACGAATTTGGCATAGTATTAGCAGTACCACTAATACAGGTATATTGTGTTCATCAATAATCAACGTGTCTATCCTGAAGGCGAGGTGTGAGACAGATTCAGGAGTACCAGGGTGAACGCGAACAGTGCAAAGGTTACCGCAACTTGGCTTTGTTGATGATGGCTTACTTTAAAACTTCATATCTGCCTTCAGCGACCTCTTGTCCGTACGTACCGTACATACCGTCTACATGTAGAAAGGATAGTAGACGCTTCATAATTACGCTGTACAACAGTCTCGAATTTGGTATCTCTTGAGGCATTCGTAGAGCACGCAGGACGCACATTCAGTGCCATCTACTCTGGTCACTGCGTTTACGGCTGCGGTGCATTATAACTTAACATTACGGCTGCGGTGCTATAGCATTACGGCTGCGGTGCATTATAACTTGGGCAATTTCTCACATTTTCTTCGTGTTCTCTATTTTCTTTAGGAGAGTGCGAACATTCGGAACTTTCGTATAACGAACCTACTTGCCTCCTATTCGAATCAGTCTTCGAAAAGAATAGTCGGTACCTCCAAACTTCGTTATAACGAAAATGGATGCAACAAAATGATGTATATAACGAGTTAAGTGGAATTCCCCTTGAAATCTCCATAGAGGTTCACAGTGTATCAACTGCAACAATAGATATAACGTAGTAATTGATATAACGAAGTGGCTCTGGATTCCTCTTCAAATTCGTTATAACGAGGTTTTACAGCTCGTAAATATGAACATGTCTCGAATAGTTTTCTAGTATTTGAAAACGCAAAATTGAACCAAGAGCTATAGGCATTAAAGCACGAGAAGCTACGCAGAGCAGCAGGCTACATCAATCACACAGTCAGACTTCACCAGCTTTACATGCTATACATCAATCATTCGCACTCTCCGGAGAGCCCTGTGCATTTGAACAAACTTCTTATGTGTGCCTAATGCACAATTTGTGTTTTATGTTACATGACACGTGCTTCACAACATGTGGAGACAAAAGATTGCTAACAATATGACTGCTAGTATGGGAAGATTACTTTACATCGACCGTTATAACGGCTGTTTATTATTCGAAGTCCATTCGAAAAGTATTAGGCACTCAATTCGATTCGCTTCCCACGCTATTCGATTCGTACTCGATTCGGTCAAAGGAATTACTAATCGCGCACCCCTGCTGTTATTCGGGCTCGTGGCATACAGTATTATCGCTCGGCTGCCTCCGCTTTAACAAGCGGTGGGTCAATGCCCTACACTAGCGAGCATTAAGAGGCTAGCTGGCTTATATTGTCATTTAATCGCAGAACACCCTTCTCCTTCCTATTTCTATTTTCGCTTTTCATTTCTGTTTTTCGCTTCCTTTATTGCGCATATCCCTTTCATTCATCCCTTATGCCGTTTCCTTTTACCGAGCACTGGATAGCGAAACGGACATTCATTCTGGGCAAGATCTTCAATTTCCATTGTCTGGTTTCTCTCCCTCTTCCTTATCGTCGAAGTGCATCAATGATGCCATAAATGAATGCCGGACGTTCGGGAGTGATGTCTCTCAGCCCCTGCTGAATATCTGTTGCGATGCGGCCTCCATTTTAATTCGAAGGCCCTACGTGGGGCGAGCGAACCAGAAAATTGACGCTGTATTGCGAGCTGGATAGTTCACAAGGCTCAAAGTCGCGTCGTACTTCACCTTTGTCGTTAGTATTGTGCTGTTTGTCACTTTCACGCTGCGTTTCTATTTGATGGTGCCGCGAATGACTTGCGCATATCGTTTAGCTATCACCTAGCTCGCGTGAAACAGGACCTAGTCTAGGGATGAGCAACTCAGCTGTCGCAACGCCATACCGCGAGTCCTATGGCGCGAGCACGAACACTCGCACAAAGTGACAGCAAGGGATACTATTGCGAAGAAAGCTATGAATTGTCGCTTTCCGTGATTTTTTTTTGTCTACGATTTAAAAGCTATCCATTGCTCCTTTTTTTAATGTTTTCCTGCAGGCTAGACCACAATCAACATCATTCGGCTAGACCACAACAACATCTATACTTTTCACTTTGTTCATTCGATGGTGCTCACTGTTGTCTACATGTTGGAGTTTTTGTGTTATTGAGTATCGCGTGCCGGCGCGTTAGCGCTTATGCCTGTAGGTTTGTGCGTGTTTTCCACTGTGGCTCTTTCAACCCTCATCACGTGGCGTTACACTTGTAGCGGTGTGCAAAGCCTGTCGCTTTGCTAACCCCTTCAATTATCAATCGACTTGCCCCTTACGAGTGCGAGTATTTTGACGCAATACGCGCGTTTGAAATACGCATATTGTAAAAAAAAATATGATAAAAGCTGGAAAAGCATCGCAATTTTAGTGACGTATATTTTCTGTTTCTCACGTTTTCTGCAGTTTCATTACCATTTTTTGTTGAGGAATTTCTTCCGTATTTTCACATCAAAGAAAAGATCTGCTGTACAGCTTACTCCATTATGAGAGTAATTTTACTCCCCTCATGACTGTACCTTTTAGAGAGAGAGAGAGAAAACATTTATTTGCGATGAGATTGGGCGACTTCCTCGCAGGGTGGAGCCCTTAGTACAGGGCCCCGTTGGCTCGCGCCACTCCGCGTGCCCGCCGGATCAGCCATCGCTGCTCTTGCGGGTCTGAGCTGATCAGCGCAGTCTCCCAGGAGGAAGGTGAAGGTGAAGGAATAGGGGAGTAGCCCGGAGGGTGTGGGCACTCCCAGGTGCAATGATACACTGCGGGCTTTGCTCCACAATAGGGACAGTATGAGGGATATTGTGTGGGGTGGAAGAGGTGAAGATAAAAGAGGCAGGGAAATGAATTAGTTTGGAGCTGTCGCCACGCGACGGCATCTCCTCGATTAAGGGAATTATGTGGTGGAGGGAAGTATCTCCTGGTATCTCTGTAATATTGTAGAGTTTCAGTGTAGTTCAGTGGTTCTGTCGGTGCGTCGTCTGGGTTGGACAGCTCTTCCAATGGCGCCCGGTTAGCGAGCTCTCGTGCTGCCGCATTAGCGCGTTCATTACCATGGAGAGAGGCGTGTCCAGGTGTCCAGACGATACGCACCCTGTTGTGTAACGCTGTGGGGTGTAATGATGTAAGGATGCGGTGTGTGTAGGGTGGTCACCCTCCCTTGTGCCAAAGTCCTGCAGGCGGTCTGAGAATCAGTGACCACTGTGATAGGTCCATCCGGCGCCGTACCTTTTAGAGAGCCCGAAAGAATCAAATGTTGCGATGTGATTGTAAGCGTTGATACCGCTAGAGATAACCGCGCCAGATAGAGCATGCGAGTGACAAGACACCCTGTACTACGCGGCGCGTCCAAAGATCAGCTCTACCAGCACACACATAGCCGTACTATTTATTTAATTGCGGTAGCAAGTTTATCGACACTCCGAGCGCACTTTTGTTGTCGCCGCGATGTTCCGTGTAAAGTACAAGGGCGATAACACCGCCTCCGCGCCGCATGTTCAGTGTGCTAGAGAAAGCGTGCGAGGGGATTGAGCCGACCATTGCGGCTCAATGTCACGCGCGCAAGGGAGGAAAGCGGGGAGTAAGCGCGCCATCTTCCGTCGCGCGCAAGCCGCCGGGCCGAGGGGAGGAAGGGGAAGGCGTCGTTGTACGTCGGCAGGAAATGCGCATTGCGCGGCTGCGCGCGCGTCCTATCTTGAAAGCGATCTGCATTGTGGGGCGGAGTGCAGGTGCGCCGACGGCTCGTACCTTTGTGCATGCTGCGTTCTCGCCGCTCAGTGTGCGTTGAAACGATAGACCGCACGAAGGTCACTTCGCTCGCTGATGCTGCCGCACTTCCTCAAGCCAGCGTTGTGAGAGCGACTGCCCGCGGCCATCGAACGTCATGTGCTCGTGTTTGCCTGGGCGCGCTAACACCATGCTTGTTAATTGAGGTGGTGAGCCAGTGTATGCAAGCTTGTGTGGCCAATGAAACTACTGTGCTTACTTCGTACAGCTGTCGGCGAATTTGCTATCGCAATCGATGCTTCGCCTTTTGGGCGAAACTTTTTTTCAGAAAGCAAGGCTAATTGGCTCAGCATAGGAAATCTGGCTACCCACACTTATGTTGGTGGTGATGCCTCATAAAAGCATTAATTCAGAATAGTAAAGAAATGAACAAAAATCATTTTGCTCATATTATTCTTGGCAATATTTTCACTTTATCCTATAGGGAATAATTTTGTTAAAATAGTTAATCTGTCTTTCAACATAAGCTGAAAAAGAAATTAAATCGATGTCTCTCTGTATTCTTAGAACACAGAGAAATCTATAGTCAGAATAAAAGAAACTCGGTGTCCTTCCACTCTGTGAAGAAGGATGACCATCGAAGCCGTGTATGTGGGCCCTTTAATGGCGAACTGCACCTCCAACACACGTCCGCCCGGCATTACACTATCTTGAGTATCGGCCCACGTATACATGGGGAGTGCTTAACGTCTGCTTCACCTCCGCCGCGGGTCGGCCCGGCATTGCATTATCTTCGGGATCGGCCCACATATTTTTGTGCTTAGCGCCTGCTTCACTTCCGCCACGAGTCGGCCCTGCATTGCACTATCTTCGGCATTATCTTCAGGATCGGCCCACGTATTTTTGTGCTAGGCGCCTCCTTCACCTCCGCCACGGTTCGGCCCGGCATTGCACTAACTTCGGAATTGGCCTACGTAAGGGGAGTGCTTAACCCCTACTTCACCTCCGCCGCGGGTCGGCCCGGCATTGCATTATCCTCGGGATCGGCCCACGTATTTTTGTGCTTAACGCCTGATTCACCTCTGCCGCGGGTTGGCCTGGCATTGTACTATCTTCGGGATGGGCCCACGTATGGGGAGTGCTTAACGCCTGCTTCACCTCCGCCGCGGCTCGGCCCGGCATTGCAGTAACTTCGGGTTCGGCCCACGTATTTTTTTGCTTAGCGCCTGCTTCACCTCGGCCGTGGGTTGGCCCGGCATTGCATTATCTTCAGGATGGGCCACGTATGGGGAGTGCTTAACGCCTGCTTCACCTCCGCCGCGGGTCGGCCCGGCATTGCATTATCTTCGGTATCGGCCCACGTATGGGGAGTTTATTGCTTACCACGCCAACGACATGAAAATTTCCTGGAACGGTCGAGGTGTACAGCTTCGCTGTGAAAGTTGCAATGACGTTTCACTTCGTGAACTTGGGTTACGCGCAAGCCTATAGGTGCTATTCCCAGTTTGTGCACAGCGCGTAGAATGTTTTAAAAATGGTCTGGTTCTGTGTAAGTGGGCGGTGTTTTTCAAGGTCTTTCTTTTATTTTGTAAGTTGTATGTCCATTTTTAGATTTTTATGAAGTGTAAAGTCTAAATATGATGTGTAACGCATATACTTACCTTGTGTTCGGTGATATTAGCTTACAGGATCTAAAGCGAAAATGAGGCATCTCGTCAGAACGTATTTATTTTAAGGTTGTTTCTAATCATAACAATATGTGAAGGCGAAATCCGCACAACAGCCAGAGCAAGTGTGGTGACTGGACTTCGCTCCATTATCACTCGGCAAGCGGCTTCCTATATGCCCGTCATATACATTTGGGCTTATGAATATTCTCCCTTAGAGAGTCACCGTAATTCGCGAACAAGCAAACGACAAAATTTACAGTGATGCTTCACTTCGCGAACGCGGGTCACGCGGAAGCGTATGGTTGCTATTCCATTTTTTTGTGCATTATGCGTAGAATGTTTAGAAAATGCTGTGACTATGTGTAAGCGTGGCGGTTTTTTAAGGGTTGTTTTTTTTTATTTTGCGTGGTCTATGTTGGTTTTTCAATTTTTATAAAGTGTAAAGTGCCATTAAGAAAGCTGGTGAGGCACTGTAAGCAAATGCACAGTCTTTATTATTTCACACAATTTGGTAATGCACTTTTCACAATATTCATTTTCCTCTTCTCCTCCTTCTTCTGGAGTCTCGTGGGCAGGCCAAGCCCGCGTCTACTTGCCGGACTTGGTGAGCTCGTGCCCAGCGCTTGGCGACGACTTCGGGGTCTCGGTCGACTCGCACTCTGCCATAGCACTGCTTGCGTCGCTGCTCCGTCCTTTTCACTCAGCGCTCGCCCTCTTCTCTCCCAATCACGAGAAGAACCAGAAGAAACCGGTATGGCCACAGCGTACACAGAACCCGTAGCAATTACCATAGGAGGTCAACCTCGAGACATTTATCTAGGTGGTGTTGCTTTGCCGCGCGCTCCAGCGCGCTCCTCTGTACTTTCCCCGGCGCGCGGTTCTTTGCTGCGCCTCCAGGCGCCTTCCACCTCCCTGCGCCTTCCACCTCCATGGGACTTCCACCTCCAGGCGCCTTTCTCCTCCGGCGCTCGCTTTCCTCGAGGCGACACACACACGCGCTATCCCGCCGATTTCACATACGGGGCATGTACGCTTGCGCCTAACAATTTTTGATGTCTTTCTTTTTTGTCAGTTTTATTTTACAGTGCAAGTTTTGTTTCACTATGGATAGACTACGTGGTAGGTTTAACGTCGGGCTCAGTGATCAAGAAGCTCTTGTTTGACGCCAGCGGTCTGAGGTGACGTAACGCTAACTTTCCGAGCAGTTTACCTCCAAAAGACCGAAACATGATATATATATATATTGTCCGTCGCTGCAAATAAGGGCGCGCCCACGCCATCATGGCGAGCTAGGAGACCTGCAAAATAAAAAATAACTGCAGTTACCATTAAAAAGTACGACTTAAGGAATACTGAACGTACGTGCCGTTGATAAAAGAAGAAAAATATTCAAATCGTTCGAAAAAGAATGACAAAGTTGGCAGACACCGGCAGAACTAGGCACACCTATTCTGTAGTAAAGCGGCTGAATAAGGTTTCCGCGCGAATGACTTTTGAGTAGCTGCGAAAGTAAAAGCACGAAAGCTGGCCTCCCGAGAGTAACGGACGTTGACGTCGCATGAATGACCTAACCGGAGGCAAGTACACTTGACTGGCGTAAATTATTTTTCGTGTCGACTTTTGTGTAACAATGCGTGTAACATTTTGCTTGTGGGCGCCGCTTTGACTCTATAGGGGACGCATGTGATTATCCTCAGGTTATGGTCGGTTAGCGCATTGAAGAGATCGTGCCGGCGATGGCCGCCCGTACGCTTTTCTAGCAAAGTTTTCTTTTTATTTATTTCTCTGTCTCTTCACTCGCACCTACTGTATTTAATTTGAATGTCGCATGCGTAAATGTAGTTTTAGTGGCAAGCGAGCAAGCACGCTCTTCCTTTCAAGAGCCCGTCCTCTGTGTCTTTCGCACGCATATATTGCCGAGTTTGTAGTGCGGCAAGGACGATAAGCAAACATATCGGCACTTGTAAAAACACATGGAAAGCAAGAAGGAGAAGCGGTGACTAGCGCGTGCTTTTAAAGCAACCCGTACTTGTTACTGTTTCTGCGTACAAATTGATTTGTCCCTCAAGCTTTGTGTGTATATATATATATATATTTCCGCACCTAGGTTCCCACCTGCGGCAAGTTGTTTTTTCATCCACTTTAATTCCATTAATTCATAGTTTCTTTATTTGATTTATTAATCACAAGTAATTTCCCCTATGTTGTCCTTGGTGTCAGTGTTTCGTGGCTTCTTATGATATGACTATATATATGTGTGTGTGGATGGCGCTAAGAATCTTTGGGGGTAGTTTTGTCTCTCAGGGCTCTCAATTGTTTGACTTCTCGCCCCGGAAAGGTGGAGAATCGTATGGGCCAAAAAGCCACTGTGGACTTGCTTTCGCTCACAGAGTTTTACTTTTTTCCCCCTCTGTAGCTCTGCGTACACGCAATGTGAAGTTTTTTTAAAATTATATTTCTTATGCTATTTGTCTTCCCTGTTCTTTTGTCAAAGTTATGGTCGTGTTTTTTTTTTTTTTTGAGAAGGCTCGTTGAATGCCTGTTTTCTTTCTTATATGGGGCTCGTATGTTTTGTGACTGTAAAGTATTGTTGATGACTCAGGTGTCGAACATATTTAGCGTTGATTTTCAGGCATGGAGGAGAAAACAAAAGGGAGAGACAAGAAAAGGCAATGAAGTTAGCCGTGCACGCGCCCTGTTTGCTACCCTACACGTTGAAGGGGAAATAAGTCGATACGGGCACAAGTGAGAAATTGTACGACCTGTAGGCTATCCCGTCGGGGTTTTCTTAATAGGATATCGTAGGAATGCGATTATTAGTGGGCAATACTGGGAATGACCCGACGGTGGAATTAGAAAAAATGCGCGGAAAAGTGGAGTCGAAATAAACACTCGCTCGCGCTTGATACATTTTTTTTCTTTCTTTCTTTGTGATCATTGGTCTTGCTTGCATGTGGGTTATGTTTTAAACGTCTTGCAAGACCGATGTGCACAGCAGTGCCATGGTAAGCGGTCATGCAAGCGAGAAACCGGTATCATCCTATCATCGTAACCACAGAAGCCTAATTCGCCATCTTGTTAGCTATGATTGGCTCAGAGGTCTGCTGCAGCCGCTCTGATTGGCTCAAAGTATCGCCAATAAAGAATTCGACAATATGGCAGAAATATACGGTGTCTAGTGTAGCACTCTCCCCCTCTGGACTCCTCCCCCCCCCCTTCTGGTGCGTACTGCGGCCACGACCCGAGGTTTGCGACTAACACGGAATGCGTTGAGCACGTCACTGCCTGTGTCATCACTAACGTCAGGTACTTAGTAGCAGAACCATTTTTGAGGCCAAATTAATGGGTATTCATCTACTGCGGGAATTGGTCGGCAAAGTTGGGCGACCTTTACTTGTTATAATTGTACAACCCTATATATACTATAATTAAGTGATATACTCGGTTCTTCTTTTTTCTTCTGCGACTGGAATGACAAACACATTTACTCAACGACGCTCCTCCGCGCTTGTCAGCCTCACCAGACTTCCGGTCACTCTGTGCCCTGTGCTTGTGCAGAAATAGCAGCTATGTTTATAGCTCCCGATGCCAGGACCACTACCTTTACATATTCCTCCGAACGTTAACCAAGTGGAGAAATGCCAAGTCCCTAGGCGTCTCGCGCTTCCGAAGCCAACGGACGCACTATTCCGACAGAACGCCGACGTCTCGTTAATCACCCTCCCGCCGCACAAGCTGTGTTCGACGCTAACAATGAAATGTACTGGAAGCGGTTAGCGCCCTTCGAGAAGCAGCTCGCCAAACCGCGGCCTTCTTACATTTCCTCCTAAAGCGATGACGTCGAAATTAATGGTAACGTTAATGTGAGTTGCTTTTTATCTGTCTTCGCTTCAACCTTTTTGAACGTGTACAGTTGCGCACGCTGTCTTATTATTTGTGAGCTCGAATGGGACCCCATAGTCACAATTTATCAAATCAACCTTGTTGCGCTGAAAGTCTCACCACAGCGTGGGGCTGAAAGCTTGACGCTAATGGGCGTCGGATGGCTATCGAGTGCCGCTCCTGCACCCTAAAATGGCGCAACAGGCTGATTAAAAACACCTAAATAAAATGCACGCCCCAACAGGTCGTCGTTCTTTAACAAAGCGAAATGAATGTCCAAAGCTACTTGTCTGCCCTATGTCGCATACATTAAGATAAATAATGAACTCACGATTTTCATCACCATAGGAGTTGTTTTTCTCACAACTACAGCTCTCTTGTGCTAAGCTGAACGCGTGAATGAGTAAAAAAAGTTTACAACATTCACGCATGCTTGTATTTAACGGCGTACTTTGTGGCTTCTATGAATAGAGTATTTTCATTACATCTGCCTTTAGCGCACTTCATGGATTAACGGAGTGAAAGGACACAGGATGAGCCCTGACTCGCATTGACGCTAGCGTGTGGCAGGTTTTATGCGTTGCATATTGCAATCACTCAGTTCAGCCCTTGGGCGCGGCCGGGCAGCCACCATTGACCTTTAGTGCAACCACGTGACGTGACGTCACGACAGCCGGAGGAAAAGCTGGGCCCCAACTCGCGCGCAATATGCAACGCATTCTTGGCTTAACCAAGCTAAGCCTGGCCATTTTTCTCGTAACATTAACCAAAATGTAAAAACGTGGTATATTTAAGTGAATGACACTAACGGCATACATGCAGCAGTCGACTTGAGTTGTACAGACATTTTTTTTAATGCGATTAGTCAGCTAATTTTCTCATTTGAATTATGCAAAACTTTTAGTGAGCTTTAGGGTATAGGCTGCATAGGGAAAGTTGTAGAGCGTTCTCAGAAAACACCCGATCAAATTGTTCAATGAAGTCAACTTTATCCTGGTCGCCCTTCGCGGCCTCTGAAGAAACTCCGCAAACTTTGAAGAAAGAAAGAAAAAACATGGCAGTTTCGCCCGAACGCGAGGCATTGAAAGCGACAGCGAAGTTTAGCGTAGCGTTCGAGATCCTCACTCCGTGTTCTAACATGATGATAGTGATCTAAAGAAAGGAAGGACGCTTGATTCTGCAACCCGTGAGGGAGCACGGCGAAGCGTCGTCAGGGGAGAGGGAGAGGGAAGTGAAAGATGATAGAGAAAGAGGGAGGATGTGGCCTAACAGACTCCGTGTTCTAACAATACGTCGAGGCAAGGCACGGTCGGCCCGGAGTGCGTGTTTCTCGATGAAACGCTAGACGCGCCTCGGTGGTGCCCTAGATGAGACCCACGGAAAACCGCCGGCGTTGTTTGTCAGCGCGAATTGAAAGGGTAATATACATTAATCGATTGACGCTTACTGTCGGTTCCGCTCAGACCAGCGTATACGTCATCCCGATGTGGTGTGCACACAGTTCCTGAACATACACATTAGCGTGTGCGTGTGTGTGCGCAAGCCCACAGCACTGAAAGTCAGAACGCTGTCTTGGCTGAGGCAGAGCCAATTATTTTGGTTCCGTCGTTCTTGCAGCCAAGCGCACTGCGTGTCTCTGGCGGCCTTCTAACTCCCCACTTGTGAGCTTCGCATGGGCCATTAGTACCAGGACAGCACAATGGCGGCGCTGACGGCGTGTTCGCGCCAAAAGCGTCCCAATAACCACAGAGTTTCCTACAATAATTATTGTATGAAACTCTATGCCAATAACTGCTACTGCAATCACGAAGAGCTGTCATCGTCATCTTGCTGTTGTCGTCACAGAGGTGATCGCGTTTGACACACAATCGATGGTGCGTTGCTCCATATTGTAACGCTTTGTAGAGCCCCAAAGGGTCCTAGATGGCCAGCTATATCTGGAAAATGCGTCGTTAAACATCTGCTACCGCAGACTCTGCACAAGTTTGTTTTACGAGGAAGCTTTTCATTGGGGGTTCCAATCTAAGTATGTCGGAAAGGAGAAATCGTTTTTCTCGGCAACCACGGAACCAAATTTGATGAGGCGTGTTGCATTAAAAAAAAAGAAAGCTAGTCTAGTGACTGTTTCAAACGGATTTCCAATATTTGCCTTGTATTTTTTAATAAAGATTGTTGAAAATTGTAGATGAAAAATTGTTGAATGGAAACAAAGCTATATATACCAATCAGTAACTCTGGAGAAAGGGGGTTAACCGAGGGACCCGATTTTTATTAGTCATATCGTAAGAAGCCAACAAACACTGACACCAAGGTGAACATAGGGGAAATTACTTGTGCTTAATAAAATAAAACAAACGACAAATTAACCCCCGCAGGGGCGTCTGCGTCAGCAGGCGTTTGGTGTGTTGCAACACCGCGTACCCGAGCACACGAGGGTTGGATCCTCCCGCGTCTAACTGTGCGCGGCTTAGCCGTGTCCGGGGAAAAGCGGATCCTGTGGGTTGAGCCGATGCCGGGTGTTTGGGCTTTACGGCCCCTCGGCGGAGGCATCACAGCTCTTTGGCCTCTGCTTCACGTATACGGCGCCCTGGACTGACCCACCCGGTGGAAATCGGTAGTTGCATTTTCCTGTGCCCTTCTTCAATCTGCGTCTTTCTCTCTCCCTTTCAATCTTTCCTGTATTCTCCTCTCTTCTATTTGCTTCCGGCTTTCCAGGCAGCGAGGGTTAATCTTGTGTGGGTGGCCAACCTTGGGTACTCCTGATTGGGTTATAGTAGCACCGTACAACTGGCGAGGGCTTGTCCTACTCATAAGATTTGCTCCATTCCCATGTTGGGTTTGGTCGCGGGCGGTTGGCGCTGCTGCCGAACTCATGATCCCTATATTATGGCTTCCAGTAAACGACTTTTCCTTGATTGCCCTCTAAAATGAGGGCGCACCGATGCAACCTTCCAATTCTCTTTGAAAAACAATGAAGAACACTTTCCTAAGTACCATGCAATCCATAGTGAAGGCAACATGAGCGTGCGTAAATTCTCCCCCTTCTCGGTGTCGAAATGCCTCGCACACACGGTAGGACCTGGCTACAGAGCCACAAAGATGACCAATGGAGACCTGCTCCTTGAATTGAAGGACAAAACTCAATATGAGCAAATGAATGACTTGAAATGCATTGGCGATGTAGCAGTCACTGTGCTGGCACATCGAACCTTGAACACGAGCCGTCGAGTTCTCTCGGAAGACGACTTCCTGTACCTTGGTGACGAAGAGCTGCTTGAAGGCTTTCAGGATCAATATGTCATCAGGGTAGAAAGAATCCTAATCCGCAGGAATAATGAACAACTTCGAACAAAGCACACTGTACTAACCTTTGGTACTAGTTTACTCTCTAGTACACTGGATGCAGGCTACATCAAAGTACGTGTGAGGCCGTGCATCCCAAATCGTCGACGGTCCTTTAAGTGCCAGATGAATGGGCATGGATCTCAGACATGCCGAGGAAGGCAGACTTGCGCGAAATGCAGCTCGAATGATCTTCCATCAGACACTTGCGACTCATCTCCACATTGTGTGAACTGTGATGGAAGCCATCCAGTCTACTCCAGGACGTACTCTAAATGGAAGAAAGAAAAAGGAAATCATTGCACTGACGGTCAAAGAAAATATAACATTTCACGAAGCAAGGAAATGTCTTTCGTACTAAGATCACACAAGCTTTTCCGAGCTGGCGCGACCGGGGGCAGCGTCATAAATGCCTCGGGAGTCTACCGCGGTGACTGACAGTGATCCGGTAATCACTCCGCCTGCCCCCCTGGTGGCAGCAGCAAGTGCTGCTCCATCATCATCGAAGGTGGGCCTGCAGACCTCGGTTCCGCAGGTCCCAAAGCTAAGCCGAACTCCACAGCCTCGGACGCGAGTTTTAGCGCCTAGTTCTCGATCCTCCAGCGCCTCAGAGAAGGTTATGGAAGTCGAGCCAAGAACACCGGCATCATCGACGCCGAAAGATCAGCGCTCTAAGGAGCGTGCCAGGAGGGATAAAATTCCTGTAACTGCTCTGAAAAAGGGACCGGTAGCTTAAACGGTTACCGTCCTTGTATACATATTTATCTATCCTTACTACATGCTCTTGAACACAGAAAACAATAATCTTCCTCAATATGGCTACACAATTAGTTCAGTGGAATGCCTGGGGCCTATTTCACAATCTAGATGATGTCAAAGATGTACTAAAGGATTGTCAGCCACAACTGTTCTGTGTTCAAGAAACACATGTAAAGTCCACACACAAGAACTTAAGACAGTACATCGTTTTCCGTAAAGATCGAAGTAATGGTAATTGTTCAGGCGGTGTGGGAATTATAGCCCAAAAGTCAGTAGCATGCCAGTATGTATCGCTCCAGAGTTCATTTGAGGCAGTGGCTGTTCGGGATATATTGTTCAATCAACTTATAATTATTTTCTCCATATATATATCGCCTGATGAACGGTTTAACACAGCAGAATTTGAAAAGCTGATTGACCAGCTTCCTGAACTCTATATAGTAATTGGAGATTTTAATGCTCACAGCACATTATTTGGTGACTCAAAATGTGATGCAAGAGGACGGACAATAGAAAAGTTCCTTCTTTCATATGGAGTCTGTTTATCAACCAAGCAAGAAAATAAGATGTCTAATCCATCAATTAATTAACTACTCATTCAATTAATTATAAATAATTAAATGCTTGATTGATTGATTGATTGATTGATTGATTGATTGATTGATTGATTGATTGATTGATTGATTGATTGATTGATTGATTGATTGATTGATTGATTGATTGATTGATTGATTGATTGATTGACAGTGTTGGCTACAACCGCAGTATGTCGCCGGCTTCAAGGAAGCGCTTGTACAAGGAGGGAGAGAAAGAGCGAAAAATAAGCGACGATGGATGTTAGAGTGTTTTGACGGCCGCTTGAAGTTATACCAACTTCAACAGCGCATTCGTCACCTTCTTTTGCGACGACCAGATTGCTTCGACAGGGGCCGGTCTTCGAGGCCCGCTCGCGTTGTTGCGAGCGACCGCCTTTGCGTTCTGCAACGAGAACAGTGGCAAGGAACATATATCGTAAATGCTGCATAAAGTTCACAGTCGACAAATGCCAGTTGTCTCGATTCGACAAAAACCAGATGCGAGGGGAAATAATCAATTAATTAACCGATAATTAATTAACTAATTAATTAATCGATTCATTCATTGAATCTTCCGCTTTTAATCTTTTGGTCTCCATTCACCCCTCCCCCACTGTAATGTAGCAAACCTGATGTGGTGCCATCCGGTTAACCTCCTTGCTTTTCTCACTTCATTTCTATCTCTATATCTCTACGTAAATATGGTAGAGCAGAAACATCTGCTTTAAAGTTATAAAGCTACTGGGCTTTCACTTTACAAAGGCCAATTGTTGACGCGTAAGGTGCATAAAAATAACAAAATGTTTCTCTAGACGCAATGGTACGCAAACACATACATATTGCGTTATGCTTCTGTTATAAGACTACTGTTAGATTTTTTCCTTTGCGTAGGAAACCTTGGCAACGTGTTGCGCGAGACGGCAACGACTGCGGACAGTTACAATGCTGTGTAAAGATTCCACAACCACTGCTGACATAGAAGCGTTGCATCACCAACAAGCTCGACGGAGCAGCAGAAGGGCGATTCGTCGTGGGATATCGACCTAAAGAGGAGGAAGCAGCAGCTCGAGCGCCATCGCAGAAGGAAATCCAATCCAATCCAGTGGCACTGCTGACAACGCCACCTCAAGCGACATTAACGTTGTCTGACTGTATAAAGGTATGACGTTCTGTAATTTCACTTGATTTGCCGAACACAATGTCGTGGTGTCGATATGTGGCCGCGGCGGCCGCATTTTGACGCGGTGCGTAATGTAAACGCAGTTGTTTATAGCGAGCTTCGAGCGCACGTTAAAGGATCCCAAACGAAGCTCTCCACTGTGGCGTTTCCCCCATAGCCCGTTTTCATGAAATAATTGTAGCCTTTGGGGGACTCCTCTACTTGAGGGATACCAGCGCTGCACTGAAGTCTGTGGTGTATCAACGTGGTAATTTGAGCCGACGTAGTGTACTGGGTTGTTTAAAACGTGCGGATAACTTACATCGCAGCACGGATCAAATCTTTGCCCTCGCAATACTGCTAATAGTGAACGACCTGGAAGTAACCTGAACCCCGATCAAACGGATGCCGCTGGAACAAGTTCTTCAAAGGTTGATTGCACTGTAGATAGTGAAAAACTTTCAACTGCCGATTTGTTTGCGATACTGCTTTCTGGCCAGGAACAAATGTCATCCGATATGAGGTTACTCCTACTGCATGTTGATTCACATTTCGAGGCGCAGGAATTTCGTGCGAATAATGCCCTTGAATCGGCTCTGTCAGTAGATAACTCTGTGGAAATACGAAATGAAATGTGTTCCTTGGCTTAGAAACTGAACACTACCATCTTAAGCATAAATGCCAAAGATAAGCAGCTTCGGAATACCTTTACTGACAAAAGAAGCTTGTTTTTAGCGTTGAAGATTTGGAATATCGGTCGCGTAGAAATAACGTCATCTTGTATGGATTACCTGAAGTACAAGACGAAAACAACGACGTCCTGCTTTCACGAGGCTCTTTGTGGCTCTCGGATGTGCCTGAAATTCAGTGCCCACGCATTGAAAGATTGTACAGAATTGATGAAACTCGCGGAACTAATGCACGTTCTGTGATCATTACGTTACCGGATTTCAATGAGAAAATACAGGTGCTCAAATTCACCCAAGCTCAAAGACACTTGCTACACCATTAGGGAAGATTTTTGAACCGTGTATGCATAATCCGTAAGAAGCTGTGGGATGCTACCACATCCTTTCGTAACAATGGGTCTTCGGTGCGGATACGCTTTGATCATGCGTTCATTGATAACGTACAACTGGGATGAATATACTAACAAACTTGTTGAAACATCAAAATGCACGTCAGGTGCTGCCACACACAACTCCACTCATAACAGTAGATTTCGTAAAAGCAGGGAGAACAGCCTACGCGGTGGTGGTGTTCTCATCGCAGCCCCTCACCAATTACTTTGCTCTCTCGTTAAATTAACTCCCTTAGAAATGCTCTGGATGTGCTCTAAAGCCACCATTCCACACGTACTAATGGGTATCTGCTATCGTCCACCCAGTGCTGACTCGTCATTCATATCATTGTTCCATGACGCTATGTGACCCATTACCACTGCCTATCCAAGTTTTCCCATTCTGATTTTCGGAAATTTTAATTTTCCTTCCGTGGACTGATCTGATGTAGCAACTACTTCATCAAGAAACAATTTGTCTACCGAGTTCTCCAACACATGTCTTAACTTCGGCTTATCCCAAATAATCAGTAAATCAACGCGCACGACTACCCATTCTGCCAATACTCTCGACCTTATATTAACGACACATCCCGATAATTTTTCCGATATCACATACTTACCCGGCTTTAGCGATCACGTAGCCATCCACAGTATGTTCCCTTGTAATCTACTCACCAATAAAAGAGCTAAAAAGGTGCTCACCCTTTACAATAAAGGCGACTACATGAGCCTAAGTAATGAACTAGCAAAGTTCTGTGACCGTTTTACATCTGTTTTTCACTCACTAACCATCTAGTCAAATTGACAGCTATTCAAATCTCAAACGATGAGTTTAATAGAACTATATATTCCCACTATAAAAATAACTTAACGGGCGCGCCCTCCCTGATTCAATACAACTTTGAAAAGAATATTTAAAGAGAACGTTTATTTTGCTCAGCTAAGGCCTTGGGTTCTTCCTTGGGATCTTCATTAGCACGGGAAAAGTATGACGCTGCAACGAAGCATTATAACTCGCTTAAAGCCACAACCAAACGCATTTCATGTTTCTTCACACTCCCCTTGGATGTTACACAGTAATCCGAAACGTTTCTGGCAAACCATCAACCCTCATCATGAGAACAAAATCTTTGTGATGACATGGGCAGTATCATACTGGAAAGCGAAGTCGCTAATATCCTAAACATGATATTCTCTTCAGTTTTTACTAATGAATAGGCTGACAACATGCCCGACCTTTTACCATACACTGATACCCGTATGAATAACATTAAGTTTGGCCCGCCTGGCATTGTAAAAATAATTAATTCACTAAAGAACTCATCGTCAACCGGAATCGATGGAATCAATGCCAAGGAACTAAAAACACAAAGTATCATTCCATCATCATTCTTTCCAGAATTTTCCAGCAGTCGCTTAATACGGGCACTATACCGGTTGAGTTGCGTGCTGGCAAGGTATTCCGAGTTTCTAAAATAGGTTCTAAGTCATGTCGCAAAAGCTGTCGCCCTGTTTCAATCACAAGCATCTGCTCCAAATTAAAAGAACATGCCATTTTCTCTAGTGCCGTGAAATTTCTATCGCCCATCAACTTTTTCATCCTAACCAACACGGTTTCCGTAAAGGCCATTCCTGTGAGATGCAGCTCGCTTTATTCCTGCACGTCATTCACTCATCCCTTGATAGTAACATACCTACCTATGCATTTGGCCTTGGCTTCGAAAAGGCGTTCGATAAAGTACCTCATGCTCGTTACTACTCAAACTCTCACGATTAAATCTACACTAATCAGTTCTTAATTGGATTCAAGCATTTCGACATACCGTCATCAGTTCGTCTATGTTATTCACATTCATCATAGTTTTCACAAGTCTTATCCGGTGTCCGCCATGGCACAGTCGTCGGGGCACTTCTGATTTTAATATATATTAACGACTCATCCTTCCATGTGTCAGCGAAAATACATCTCATCGCCAATGATTCTATTCTATTCCGCCCTATAACAGACTCGTCCGATATTTCTATCCTCCAGAACGGTCTTCATCATATAGAAGAGTGGTGTAAAATTTAGTTAATGTCTCTCAACGTTAATAAAACTGTACTAATTTCATTTGACCGTCGTCGCAACTTTTCAGCTCCTGAATACATCATTAACAACTCTCCTATAGTTACCGGTGACTCGTTCTAATACCTTCGTGTTCCCATATCCCACAACCTAACTTGGACCAATCTTGTTAATCAAGTTACTAATTCTGCAAACCGGGTCTTGGACTACATCCGTCGCACTCTCTCCATTGCGCGTTCCTCTGTTAAGCTCTTAGCATACAACACACTACTCCGTCCAAAACTTGATTACGCAAGTGCAATATACGACCATTTCCAATTAAACCTAATTAAAGCACTCGAAGCAGTCCAGAACCAAGCTGCTAGGTTCATTTTGAGTGATCGTTCTTGCAACTCTAGCATCAAAGCACTAAAATCACAACTTGATCTACCCACCCTGACTCACTGCCGCAGAAATTCTCGACTAAATCTTCGTCACACGTTTTTTTTTTTTTTTTTTTGCACTGTTTGCCGCCTAATAAATGTACTCATTGTTCCTGTCCTTCGCTTGTTGCACAACGCCCATCCAAACGCCATCGTCCCTCCACGTGCCCACACCAGAACATCTCGTCAATGAATTTTTATTCGCGCTGTGCGTGACTACAATCCGCCTTCCTGGCGTCATATCGTTACCATCACCGACCCTGCAGAATTCAAATCTGCCGTTGAAGAAATCATACGCATTGACGTTAAGCCATGGGATTGTGGTGTATATAGTGCTACGCATCGCTGTTATTTTACTTATCATGCTCTGTATTCACTATGTATTCACTAACTGACTTGTATTTATTTGACCTATGTACACCAGTTTTACTCCAATTATGTTATATTCTCTGTACTTACCCCCATGTCATGTCCACTGCGGGACCTTTGAGGTATAGTACATAAATCAAGTAAAAAAGCTGACTACGGCGCTCAAATCTCAGTGGGGATCCCGCTAAGACTGCAATGCTTAAACGAGTGAAGGAGGAACTTCGAGATAAACTTAAATCGGTGAAATACTTTTATATTAGAGGAAAATTGCTTCACCTTATTAGATGCAATAAAAAAAAATTGGCGATTCATCTTACCTCGTGTGACTGATGATACCACTTTTGTAATTAATGAGCAGTCTACTAGTAACTCCGATAAAATCGCATCTGTCTTGAACTCATATTTTCAATCCGTGTTTACTCAAGATAAGTTCAAACTTCTCAATTTTCAGTATGACATAGCTTTGACAATTAGTGACCTCTCTGTATCGCTTGACGGTGTTCTTAATTTAGTGTTAAAACTCGAAAGTAAGAAGTCCTGTTGTCCTAACGTCATTTGCAGGGCTTTGCGTTTTCGTTACTCTCTTTGCGCTACACTGTGGCTCACTTTAAACTGCTATTTAAACTTAACGTCACTTTAAATAATCCTAAACTCATATACTGGATTGCCAGTATTCTGTCTGACTGTTCCCAATATGTGCCTCATCCTTCTGACTCCCCCATTGGTAATGTTTCCTCTGGCGTGCCGCAGGTTACAGTCATCGGTTCACTTCTCTTTCTACTTTACATTAATGACTTGCCACGAAATATAATTACTAACATGCGTCTCCGTACTGATGATTGCGTCCGCTTCCACAATATTAACTCCCTTGAAGCTCATACCGTTCTTAGCTATGCATTCTTACACTTCTGCTTATGATGTAACACCTGGCAGATGAGTATTGACTTCACAAAAACCGTTTCAGTGACATTCACTGGCCGTTTCACTCCCTCTGTTTTCTCGAATGCTTTCAGCTTTCAATAACTCCTTTCTACCAAAAGTACCCGAAAAGTATCTCGGACTCTTATTCGCTCACAACTTGGAGCAAGCATATTAAAGTAATATGTACTAAATAATTAAAAAAAAGCTCTGCTATCTCCAACGCACCCTTCGTGTGACTCCTCAAGGAACTAAACTGCTAACATACAAAACATTAATCTGCCCAATCCTTGAATATGCATGTATAGTTTGGGACAATCTTCACAGTAACTATATTAAGATTGAATCCGTTCGAAAGAAAGCCGTTTTATCTACCGTCGCTACGACAGAAATTTTTCACCTTCTAACCTCTCTAATCTGAGCCACTCTGGCAACACGTCGCCACACCGAAAGCATAAAGTTCCTGCACACCTAAATAACTCGCTATGCTGTACCCGCGTAGATGAATTCTTTAGGTTTGCTGAACCTGCCCCCACCCGTAGCTCTCACAACCTAAATCTTTCGCCACTACCATCCAGAACTGACCTGTATAAGCATAGTCATTTTCTCCTTAACAATTAAACGTTGGAATGCATTGCCCTGAAATGTTCGTTAATTGCCCCTGACTGACTTTTTGACTGCGATTGACATACGATGTTACCGCCACTCCTTCTATAGCCCAAGATGGTTAACTGCAGTACGTAAAAATAAATAAAAATGACTAAATATAGTAATTTGCCCATCTGCAACTGGCGCCTTCTTAGTATGAGTATTATGAGTCAGGACAGGCGCAGTAGTATGAGAACTGTAGGGTAGTAGATGTAGCAAGGAAGTTTAATGGGCACGGTTATAGGACCAGCACACTATTCGCCCTGGTGGCGTACTTTTTTCTCTTCCGGCATCTTTTAATGCTGTTAGCATTCTTCGGAAACTTCCACGAATTTGCGGTGTGTCTGTACATATCTATGTCTGTGTCTAAGTGTGCCCGTGCCTGACCTTTTCCCCCCCCCCCCCCACCTTCGTTCACTGGGTAGTTCATGGTGCTGCTGTGCAGAGGGAACCGGATTAAAAACCAACCCTTTAACCTACTTCGGCCACTGCATATTGACCACTGACTGTGCATGTGCCGCTGTTGAGTGTCTCTCCTAGAACCTCAATCAACTTGGTGTTTTCTTTATTTATTAGTTTACTTATTGATACGTCAAGGGTCCCAATAGGACATTACATGAGGGGTGGGCAGTTAAAAGGCGGGAACGATGATGATGATGATGGCATTATATAGATGAGTCAAAACACTCCATGGCAGACCTAAAGCGCGCTGTATCGCGCGTAAGTGCAGTTTGTCTCGGCAGGCCATTCCAGTCTCGGGCAGTTCGCACAAAAAAATTACGGCACGAACGTAGTGGTGCGGGCGTGTGGCGGGATCACTGAGTTTGGATGGTCTGTTCGAGGAACACGATGAGCCATCTGGATCAGCTGGCTGTCGCGTGATATGGAATGAAAAATCCCGTGATAGAGGCAGAGGCGAGTGATGTGACAACGAGAGGCGAGAGGCGATAGCTATAGATTAGATTTTAATTAAGAAACGCTAGTGATGTACGAGTAACCCAAAATAATAAATCTAGCAGCGTGTTTCTGAACGGAATCGAGAGCTTTAGTGAGACTAGATTGGCGTGGGTCAAAAATAGTACATGCACATTCAAGGTGTGGTCGTAGATGCGTTTGTATAGGCAACTGATTTTACGGATTGCTGTGCCATTAAGACATTGCGACGAAGATAACCAAGAATTTTGCTAGCCGGATTGATTATGGGGGTTACATAATTTTACCAAGACAAATCTTTGGAGAGGTGAATGCCTAAGTGCTTGTAGGTGTCAGTGCGTAAAGGGGGTGCGGATGGGGAGATAGGAAGATGATGGGGGATGTAAAAGGGGTGGGGGACCCAGTAAAGCTTGCCTCAGAGCAGCTTTTTCACTCCACTCCCTGCATTTTGACCCGTGTGAAAATGCAGAAATAAATGATTGATTGACTGATTGGTAGATATAGTACAGTTATTAACCTTTTAGGCAGGGGATGTGTTGTAGGTCGATGATGGAATAAAATATGTGCACTCTTGCTTCTTACTAGTGTTCAGAGCTGTGAGCCATGTAGCATACTGGTCCTTTGTGGTGATCCTTGTGGAGGGTAGAGACGTCTGCGTGGTTACTGGCAGGGTAGTATGTACAGGACACAATAGTCAGCAAAAAGACGTATTACAGAGGTTACAGGAAATTGCAAGTTAATAATGTAGATAAGGAATAGCAGCGGCCCAAGAACAGTGCCCTGAGGTACATCACACAGAACGGAAGAAACAGCAGATGTATGGTTGTTAGCGTATACGAACTGCCTTTGGTTAGTTAAGACAACACTTAATCCAGTTAAAAACAAGCGGATGAACGTTTAGGTATGATAACTTTAGCAAAATACGACAGTGTGCAAACTTATCGAAAGTCTTCTCACAATCTAAGAACAGGGCATCTGTTACAGTCGAAGTGTAAATGAATATCATGAATAAATAAAGGTTAACTGCGTTCCCGCATGAATGGTCTCTCCGGAAACCATGTAGATTAGGGTGAAAAGACGTTACTAATGTTAGGAAGGTAGCAACATGACAGTAGATGACGTGTTCCATGAATTTGGAGCATACGCTGGTGAGTGAAATGGGATGGTTGTTACAGGGGAGCGAGTATAAGAAGGGGCAACTACCTGGGGTGCACTCCACCGGGCATGTGCTGCCTTTCATATTAATCATTACATAAAACACATCAACAGTTACGCGCTAAGCATTACATAGATTGCTAATAGCATTAAAGTCGCCAATCATCTCTAGAGCGTGGATGCACTACGGAATCTTTTTCATCCTGCCATTTCCCCTCCCCTAGTGCAGGGTAGCAAACGGGATATTCCCATTTGGTTAACCTCCTCGCCTTTCACTTTGAACCCTCTCTCTCTATCGCCCTCTCCTTGGGACGTTTAACTCCAGGGACCATCATCTGCCGTTATCTCTTTTTATTTTATCTTTTCATTCATCAACCTTTTGCGGTGGCGGGAAGGCAAGCCCAGCCGACCGAAGTCGAGCCGTGGCGCAAAGCCAGCGACTTCTCGGCGCATTGTCTCGCCTCGCGAACAAAGCGCGCGCGAACGGCTTGAAATGCCGCCACCATCGCTGCCGGGAAAAGCGGTGCCGCCCCGCCGGCTACGAGAAAGCCGCGATCGAAGGAGGAACGAGAAGAGGAGAGAGAGCGCGAAAAAAAAAGAAACTGTAACTGAATGTTGCCAGAACCATAAAAAAATATCGCCGTTTGTTGGAAGAAGCTAGTGCCAAAGAAAAAAAAGAACATTGATAGACGAAGGAAGCAAGGGGAGGGGTTGTTCCTACGTAAGTGTTCGTGAAAGCAACAGGAATGAAAGAATAGGGAGGATAACAAAAAGAAAAAGACGAAACGATCAGAGAGAAAACTACGTCGAAGCGTCTCAGCGCCAGCACCTCCGCCCCCTTCTCTAACCCCCGGGCACCGAGCGATTCTCGCCCGCTACGGCTGGCACTTGAAAAAGCGGCTTTTGTTTCAAAACACCACCACCCAGATCTCGAGGGAAGAGAACCTGGACTCCGTGGAGGGAACTCCGGGTGAGGATACAGAGGTCGAGAGGAGTGTCGAGAGAGAGAGAGTGAGAGAGACAGAGGAGTGAAGGAACCAAGGAGGAAACGAAACGACGGAGGCGGCGGTTTGAAAAGTGCTCGAGGAATTCGATCGTAAGGAGAGGCCGTAGCGCTTCGGCGAGGGATAAGAGGGAAGCGTCCATGAGCGATGGCTTGCGAACAACGCGTGTTGATTTACGCCACGGCACCCAGAGGAAGGCGCCGCCACGTTCGGAAGGCTTGGGTTTCGTGGCGCGTCGTGGTTTGCTATCTTCGTAGGGCGCTCGCTGCGATGCCGATGGCGCCTGTAGCGCTCTGTTTCCGCCGCACGATGTCGCTGGCGCGCGCAGTACTGAGAAGTGCCGGCGGTAAGAACGCCGCGTTGCAGCTCGGATGTTTTGTTGTTGTTGTTGTTGTTGTTGATTCACGCTTAACTCGATCATTTCCGCCTCCTTTCGTTTCGTTATCCGTGTACTTCTTTCCTTCTCACTTTCTCTAATTCCTTCCTCTGCCTTTTTTCGTTCAATCTGGCGGTAACGCCAACTGACACGGTGCGGCTCGATCGGGTGCGGGTGGCCGTATACGCTGGCGCCTTATCGGTCCCAGTCTGGCTACTTTCCTGTCGTGCTTTCTTTTCCTTATCATTGTTGCTCTCTCGGTTCCCTCTTCTTTATATCCTGTTCTACCGCGGGCTTTCTGCTTTGTGAGATCAACTTGCCCTCCTGGTTGCTCGAGCGCCAGCGGGGGCGTCGGTGTTTCTCTCGCAGGTCAATTTCGTTTCCTGTCATTTCTGACCCTGCGTGTCCGAACCGCGATTTCTAACACGGCAGCCTTCAGTATACAGCACCGGCTCGGCGGCAGACCCGGTCCCGTCTCCACACCAGTGATTGAACGGCAGTTGTATTAAACCTACTAGCGAGTTCGGACTCGCCGTTCTTAATTTCGGTTTCCTCCGTGAATATTTCTCGCGCTCGAGCCTGCGTTATTTACTTGTTGGTATTTTTGTCTAAGATTGCCGTATTTGCAACATCTTTGCTACTTCGTTCCCTTGCTTCCTTTTTTTTCTGATACTACTTTTATTAAACTACTGTTCCTGCCACTCGCATCAGAGCAGGATGGTGGAATTGATTACACCATCCTTCTTGATATACTTGGTACAGTTGACAGCCTGTTCAGAATGACAAACTGAAAAATAATTCACCTCGAAACCAGTAGCCGGAGTGACGGAAACCTTCATTGAAATACTGTCAGCGTATATAGATGTTTATTATTTCATTTTATATGGGAATTCCTTGCAGGCCTCCGTAAAAGCATTGTGTATGTGGAGTACTACGGTAACATCAAAGTAACACAAGCGTTATTCACAATAAGTAAGGAAACACCACCGCAACAAAAGCATTATTCGCACAGCACAATAGCACGCAACATGAAAACAGTGAATACGAGCACAATTAAAAATAAAGGTTTAGGACAGGACAAAGTGCCCTCAGTGCGTACTTAAAAACGAAAATGGCCTTGAGCTGTCGTTGCTGTTTCAATCGACTTACCCGCTACGCCTCCGGGCATTGCACGTACGGTAGAGTAGGAAGTGAAGGGATGTGCCTAAAAGGAAATATAAAAGTAGGACGCAGAACCAGACGGTATTGATCGAGCGCTCGGGGCTCTCAAAAGATCGTTGTCAAATATTCATGGGAGATACCGCAAGCTGTTGTCAATCAAAACATCGCTTCTCTGTCGCCTAGTCGATTTCCACGTATGGCAATAAAAAAAAAAAAAAAAAAAATGGGGCAGTCTGCGTCAACGTGGGAAAGGTTCCGAGTTCCGTGGCAGTGCCCTCCACGTGGCCTAGTTTCAACAAAGTATGTTTGCAGATAGACGTCAAACTTGTCCATCACAACTGATCAGGGCAGTGAGCCTCCAGCACTTCCCATTTTAATTAGCATGATGAGTGGTGAAGAGAAGTGTACACTTGCAATCGCTTAATGCGTTAGCATCAGGAGTGTCAAAGTAAAAAAAAAAAAAAAAGACAGGCAGACTAAATTTTAGTTTGACATTTACGTAAACCGAAGCATTCTTGGTGTGATTGCCTCATGAACTATGTATGTGTGTGTGCATATTAAAGGGACACTAAAGTGAAAAATTATTTATTCTGCATCAGTAAATTACCGTTCTCCAACACCAAAAACACCACTCGTACAACGCTAAGACGTTTGGTAAGCCAGAAAAAGCCCAAGAACGAAATACGGGTGGCGACGCCTACTTAAGTTTCCGCACCTAGGGGCTATGATGTCTTGGATTTTGATGGCATCTTCTAGGGCCTACTAATTATATATAGAGGCACAGATTGACTACATTGTGTTCTAAAGGAACCAAATATTAAACATGGCAAGTTTAAATTAAATTATGGGGTTTTACGTGCCAAAACCACTTTCTGATTATGAGGCACGCCGTAGTGGAAGCCTCCGGAAATTTCGACCACCTGGGGTTCTTTAACGTGCGCCTAAATCTAAGCACACGGGTGTTTTCGCATTTCGCCCCCATCGAAACGCGGCCGCCGTGGCCGGGATTCGATCTCGCGACCTCGTACTCATCAGGCTAACGCCATAGCCACTGAGCAACCACGGCGGGGCACCTGAGAAAAAGCCCGCTATCTGCGCAGCCTCACATATCAGCCTAGTATCTGCATTTACAGCTTCTAGCCGTATGCGTGAACAACATTGTGTTGTTTGGTTTTACTGACTACTTTTGCGGTTGCGGTTGACTGTACTTTTACGGTTGACTGTACGTTTAACGTGTTCGCCACTCTTGCGATCCTCGGGCCAGCTCAACCGGCAGGCGGAAGAAATAAAGCCGCGCCAGCGGACCTTCGGAGCGCAGCTCAGCCACACAGCACACTACACATTCCACACGCGGAGCACAGCACACGCACGGGACGCCGAAAGCAGGAGGAAGGCGCTGCAGAAATAGGAGAGCACCGTCGACAAGTAACTCAACCCTTCCGGAGTCGGCGGCGCCGTAGGGAGTGCTCGTATCGCGTTACCACCTCAAACACGAGCACCGCCGAGAGAAGACGCTCGGAGAGTGTGTTCGCAGAGCGAGTCCACTCGCACGCAGAGGACACATAACCGCGCCACGTTTAAATCGGTGCAGCATTCTGGCAGCTATAGTTCGCAACGGCCAGTCGGTGGCCGAGATAACCGGTACGAGCTTTCGTCTCATTCGGGAATAAATGAGTAATCTCCGCTACTGACAACGGCAAGGAAGGTTACGCTATAAAAACTCGCAAAGGCATCACAAAATAGTTATTCGAGAGATTGACTGATCGTTTTTTTTCCCGTCTTGATTGTATTGAAAATGTGACGAGCATATTCCTCTCGATATAGTGGCATGTGTTTAATTGGTAATTTTAGCTCAACGTGCGTAGTCCAAACATCTGGCCCATGATACGCAGGAAGGGACTGAAAGAGCCGCCTACCTTATTATCAGTGATTATTGAAAGTGAATTTTAAAGATACATAACAATTCGGTTTCACGAGACGAACAAACGGGTGTTACTTGAATTTCAGTGCTCCGGCGTCAGAATTTTCCTTCTCGACCGGCGTTAATTGATTTCGTAGAGTTGCAGTGACTACGAAACATGCATGAATTGAATTCTAGGGTTTTACGTGTCAAACATGCATACTCATTATATATAGCCATGTTTTGGGGTATCTGAGCCCATAAAATTGGGATGATGGAGTTAGCTAGTGCTTTTTCTTTCTATTTTCGTGCCGCTTGCCCAGCGGCACTGATGTGCATTTAAAAGCAAAAGCGTGGACGCTCTCTTCTATAAACTGCAGTAGTGGCTTAGCGAATTTATCGTATACGGCACGCCTATAGCTGTCTAATTTTTTCTTAGCTGGACAACCCTTTAAGTCCTCACTCGAGTAGCACTTATTCCTTGGCGGATATTCACCTCCTGTTGTGGCCACACTCTCAACCTCGTTCCACATAAGTTCCATTGGGTAAGCGGAATCGCACTGGCAAAAATTTCGCATTTACTAAGTGAAACCGATGTGGAGCTAATGTCCTTTAGCTCCGGCTCTTCGATCCATCACGTTTATTGCCATGCCCTATAACGCTTGCAGTATTGTTCCGTACAAGTTCCACGAAGTAAGTGGAACGTCCTTATCTCTTTTCGCAAAGGTTCTGCCTACTATGTGGAACATTTTCTGCAAATACGTTCCACTTAATGCAGCCTACGTGTAAGGAGCTTAAGACTGTGTATACATTTCCCATCACAAGCTTCTTGGATACCCAGCCCCACTTTTTTGTTGTTGTTGTTGTTACCGCGCACTACAGAGTCACGATATACCCATCACGCTTCCGTCGTACTGCACCGTTTTAGCTGCCCCTCACTGTACGGTGGAGTCCATTACCACCGAGGACCTCTTGCGCACTCCGTACTCGGCGCTGCTGGTGGTAATCTGTGCCGCAACTGAGCACTGCCTCCGTGCCAATGGCGGACAGACGACATGGAGGCCGAGCAGATTCAACAGCGGGCGCTCCGTCGTCGTCCGTCCACCCGTGTTGACACAGATGGGAGCAGCGCACTTTACTATATGTGCCGCGCTCGAGAAGAGACCGTCTCCGCGTGTGTACGAGGTCCGAATCCCCCCCCCCTCCCCCTCCGTTCCTCTTATTTTACGGTTGCCGCTTCAGCGACTCGCGTGGCTGTGTTCGCCCTCTCCGAGGACATTTCGGAGCGAGGCATTCGACGAAGCCGGCGAAGTGTCTCGAGCCGTTTTCTGAATGTCCGCCCAAGCTTGATGCTCGCCGGTGACGTCCGGGCTCGCCAGCATCACGAGTAGCATACAGTACGGATGCGTGCATAGGCGAGCAGTGTAGAATGGGGATGGCGATTTGGACAAGTTGGTCGAAGTTCGCGACGTGAACGAAACTAAAAAAAAGAAAAGACAGCGCAGTAAACGAAGAAAGAAAGGAACCACAGGCTCTAATTGCAAGGACTAGTTGATAGTGAGCGCTGAGGTCTATGTAGTTCTTTAAATGGTGCTACACTGCTAATCTTATTCCATAATTCTGGTGTTTCGCGCTGCTCTACTGCCATAAAAGAAAGCTGGCGCTGGAAGTAAAATAGGAATTTAAAGAAGTGTTAGAGAAGCCATCTAAGATGTGATTGCTCAAGTAAGCAAATAGCCTAACGCGGATCGCTGAAATCAAATGGACACACCGACAATACTTCAGAAGTATGGTGCCTGCTCCCGCCGATAGCGGTGCTTGGCGATGGCGGCGCAAACCTGTTGTATAGCAGACGGCGCGACATTGTGACAGCGACGACCGCAGGCGCGACGACGACTATAGTGTGACAAAGATGGCACGACAACGACGGAATTTTTGACAGCGCAAACGGCGACGGCAGCGTGACCAAGGCGGCGTGACGAAAACTGACTCACAACCGCAAAGACGAGAGCGTGACGACGATGCCGTGACAACGGCTACGCAGCTTGCGCTTCTTTCTCTGCTCACTCACTTCACGGAGCCCAGATACTCCTTCGTGCATTCCCCTTTAAAGTCCACGCCAATACCAGGCACTGCGGCAGTTCGTCTGAGCCAAGTTGTGGGCACGCGAGGCGAAGAAACGAATTTCGACGAGAGATGCGCAGCGGCTGCGAACACGCGCCGCAAACGTCGGTGCTGGAGGCGGAGAAGGATGCGACACAGCGCCACTACTGACCACAGCGTGTGAACCTCGAAAAACCATTAAGCTCGTGCGCGTATGAGCTATAGTAGTTCATCGAGCGACCACGATCCTGTTGAGCTTGCAATGGTCGAAGCTCTATGTACAAATGTCGCGTTCGGCGAGCAGCCGGATGTAGAGGCAGAGCCACCTTATTACACTGACGGATCCTTCCAAAAATCTTTGGCTTGAATATGACTCTTCCGGTAATTCTTTCCTTCGGAGATACCGTACTGGGTTACAGCCACGGGAACGTTTGTGAAGCTTCTGTAGAGGCAGAGCGACCCTATTACACTGAAAGATCCTTCCAAAACCTTTGGCTTGAATTGGACTCTTCCGGTAATTCTTTCCTTCGGGGATACCATACTGAGTTACAGCCACAGGAATGCTTGCGAAGCCCTCTGCAACTTTCTGCGCGAGACAAGGATAATTGCATGCTAAAATTGTTCTTTTTACTTGCTATGATCACTTAATTTTTACTGTAATACTTAGATATTTGACCATTCATAAGTGGAACAGTAGAGACATCAATTAATTTACAATGTACTTTTTCATTTCATTCATGGTCGATCCCCAGAGTGTGTTTTTAGAAAGTTTATTTCAACAAAATACGATACGTTGCCAAGAGGAGAAGAACAAGAACGAGGATTCGGTGAGAATGAACTGCAATCTAGGCCTCTTTAGCTTCAACCACAGCAATAACACAAGGTTCTTCGGCAACATTTTCAAACTTATTGTCTGAACTATGATCACTGCTGTGTAATAAGAAGCGGGCAAACTATTTTTTTTTTCAGGAAACGGCATACCTTATTTCAATCTCTTAAATTCGACGAAGAAAAGTAGGTTCAATGCTTCATTATTGGGACATGAATGCCGCTAGCAGTTTCCAAGAGAAAAGGGAAACTGATATATCAAAGAGAGGGGCTTTTCACCGCGCTTCCGTGGGTGCCCGCCACGTTTGATCACGTGGTGATGCGTCCATTGCTTGCTTCAACTGACCTCTGCTTGCTTGCCTCTGTTTACAACAGCAGCGCACGACGTCGGTGCGCCGCAGCAATCCCGTCTGTTTCGGCATTTGTTGCCAACCATGACTGCTCGAACGGCACGAAACTTTGGCCAGAGGTTCAAAGGCATGCAAATGTTGCATATGCATACTTCCACACTAATTAAGCCTAGACCAAATGGTGTAATCCACTGGAGTACAGGGCGGGGATAGAAATTGTTTTCTAAGAGACAGTGGCGCGTACTTTATTTAAGCCGGTGTATTGAAATCAAGATTATCATTATTCGCTCATCGTTTTTTTTTTTAACCAAAGGCAGGTTGTCATGTTTTTGACTAAGTGACGTTCTTTTTATTTTTTTGTTCGTTGTCATTATAGTATTTCGTTTTTATGTGAACAGCCGTGAATGCGTCAGTTGTCCTAGATTTATTTATGTCAAGCTCTGACCTTAAAGCATCCATTACTTGTAGTTTTCTAATAGCTTTTAGAAAATGTGCGATATCGTTCGTCACTTGTTTACGTTGTGTCTAGGTGACTAAACGATCAGCTTCAAACGTTAGATCTTACGTAAAACATTTAACGCCACTCATTGGTCGGCACACACTATAATGAGTGCACTCATGCATAACAGGGGACTGGTGTCCGCGAGCTTCAAGTGAATGAGGCCGGACGTTAGTAGAGACGAGAAAAAATGTTTACAAGCGCGACCGAGTGCGTAATAAATTTGCAGTGCTACCTGGCTGCTGAATATTTCTTGGCACTTTGGCTTTACTAGCAGTAACGGTAAAATTGTTTCGCCACAGCCAGAACCTTGGTTTGAATTCGATTATCGTTCGACGTTTAACTCACGGCTAGTGGCGTTAAAAGCAAGGACGAGGAAAACTTGGAAGGAGAGCAGTAGCTAGCATTAAAGCATAGTTGACAGAATGCCACTAACGAGTGCATATATATATTTTTTTCATTGCTTCTCCGCTGTGAACACGTCACAATGCGAGCTCATCAGCATCAGCTTCTATGCGAGAATACCAGAGTTGTCAGTCTACAGATTAGAAAGAAGCCTTATTCGAGCGTCTACACGTACGGTATATTTAGCAGATAAAAAAAAAAGTAAAATGTAGCGTTTAGCGTCTCTCAAAACTGCAGGGTGGGTTATGTGAGACGAGGTAATGCTGGTGCTCCGGAATTCATTTCCACCCTCCCGTGTACTTTAACGTGCACCCGGAGCTAGGTGCCGAAGTGTTTTGGCTTTCCGTCCCTCTCGAAGCACGCCCCATGCAACTGGGGAGTCGAATCTCCACAAACCTAGCCTCCTAATATATCGCTAATGGTTTTGCTAATATATCGCTCTCTAGCATTTTGCCTATCTAATGTCGATCTTAACATTCCTATTCAAAATCTCTCTTGTTTTGTATCGTTGGCTACGCTCGCGATGACTCGGCTTCTATCGATCTCCTCGCTGATTCTTTTTCCCCACCAGTACTCTAATCATCTCTTGCCTCGACTGCTGACCCGTTAATCCTTCCATCTTCTTTGAATCCCAACGCTTCTGGACGGTAGACACTCCCTACGGGTCTCGCGGGCTGAATACATTGGCATTCCATTACGATGTAGCGAGTCGTTTATGTTTTTCTTTTTCTTCTTTTCTTCAGCACGCACTTACCTCATCCTGTGGCGTTTATTGGCGCCAGTATGCTCTGGTATAGGCTCCAGTATATTTTCTCCAAATAGCAAGGCATTACCGTTTACGTTATCATACAGGCTTCGCCTCTTGATTTCTTTCTTGCCGAGTTTGTAAATCTCCATGGTTTCTTTTATGCTTTCTTTCTTTGCATCCAATTTACCGCCTGTTTCGGTCCCTTTCTTTATTGACTCCTGCTTGTGTATTTACGCTTTCAATTACCCGGTACTTGTTTGCCAACTTTACCTTTTCCGGCTTTCCGGTTCCACGCTATTCAGGTACAATATTTCTACCCGTCAGCCGGCCATTTCTTTTCATCCATGTTCCTTAGTCTCTCCTCAAAACTGACCTTGTTTTGCGCTTCTTTGGCTTCAAAAGAAGCCTAAGCCATGGCATCTTGCGCTGAATTCTTTCCGGTTTTACCCTGGGGGCCCCCAAAGCCAGTCGGCCCACCGCCGTCTGGTTAATCTCCAACCCCGACATAATTTTGATTTATAGCAAGAAATTGCATTCCCAAAAGTTAGCGCCGGTACCACTACTGCTTTCCGGATCCCTCGCACCACATCATATGTACAGTAACCCTAGAGTGAAATATGTTCCATTACTGCTGCATTCCGCTTCCCTTTCATTTTGAGATTATCTAGATGGACGCTTGAGTAGGCCTTTCCCTTGTTTATGCATACACTCAGCTATTTATATTGCTTTGCTATGGGTGTGATTTTCTGTTGAAATGATACCACGTCACCTCTCGTCTGTTTGTTAAAGATAACAATTTCCGATTTCTTGGTGCTAAACTTAAGGCCTGGATTTGTCGCCGTACTGCCACTTATATTCGCAAATCTCTCTAAACCACATGCTTTGTCCGTTAGTAGCACTATATCGTCCGATTACATCAGTCCAACGACCTTTTCCTGCATCTTTTGCGCATTACGGACGTAAGACAGCTCGAAGCCTTATTCACTGCTTGCCTTTACGCGGCTATGCGCTTGGCTTGGCTTGGTGGGGCTACGCGTGATGCAAACGCCATCTGCTCACAGTGAGCGAACTAGCCAATGAAAATGGTATTTGAGATCTCAAAATGCAACAAGGAAATGCGTTCGTAATTATTTAAAATTAGGGAAGCTGAGATAATGAAATGATTTCCACAGAAATAACTTACTGCAAAGTCGCACATTTGTAAATGATTCAACGCATTTTTAGACAAGTAATGCAAATTAGATTAATTAACTTCCTTAATAAAATGGTCTTGCAATTAGTCCAATTGAAAGAACTTGAAACAACATCCGAGGGCCTAATAAGCGTTTTCAGAAATGAAAATGAGTAGACGCTGCTAATTTGTGCAGTGTAATTAATTGTATATAATATTTTATGCATTTACGTGTGATTTAACGCTGCTGAAATGTAAAATTGCGCAGCGTAAGGGCACTAAATGCACCCTACGAATTTGATTCAAGTCGATCGTTCTTTATGGAACGAGCTTGCTGACTTGTTTGGAGTAACCATACTGCTATTAGCTGGGTTGTGCCTGCACTGTAAAAATGTTTATACCCGTGAGGATGTTTTCTTGTCGCACGGGTGACACCCCTATCGTTATGGCGCTACAAAAACATTATAGAGGACGACAACGGAGCTCTAACTAGACGTGCGATGACGAAAGACGTAGTTAAAAATTGTGCAACCATTCTGACAGCCTTGGGCGCACAGAAATATCTGACAGGATACTTTCATATCTTTCCCTGGGAAATTGTCGGATAGAGAGAGAGAGAGAGAAACGAAGAGGGAAAGCGAGGGAGAATAACCAAGGACGTGTGCGGTTGGCTGCCCTACACTTGGGGAGGGGGAGAAGGGAAGGACAGATAAGGAGAGAAAAGAAAAATAATAGTCAGTCATTCACAGTCAGTCGCAGAGGAATCTCCCCGGTCACAAGCACTCATACAGTCCAGTATCCTCCGAGAAACGCAGAAGGGCTTTTGTGACCTTTTGCACGCAAGAACGCATATTCCATGGGCCAAGGATCTGAGAGCGCTCTGTTGTCTAGCAGGTTGAGTTTCGCTCCTAAAGTACGTCGCTGAGTGTCAAAGGATGGGCAGTGACACAGAAGGTGCTCTAGAGTCTTGTCGCACCCGCGCAAATTGCGTGCCGCACTGTTGTCCATTCCTGTCAGGAATGAATGAATAGGAATTTGTAAATGCGACGCCGAACCACATGCGACACGGTTGTTTCGCGACGGGAGAGTCCAGGTGGCAGGCGAAGTTGCAAGTTAGGGTCGGGAGAGTGCAAGCGTGAGTCGGTGAAACTCGATGAATCTCGGTGAATTCCATCGCGAAGTGTGATGTGGCGAGCAAGTGATTGAAGTTGTCGCGCAGCATCAGTTCTTGAAAGTGGTATAGGGACCAGATGATGCTTGTGGTGAGCCGAACGCGCAGCTTCATCTGCGCTGTCGTTACCGACAATTCCACAATGGCTTCGCAACCATTGAAATACAATGTCGGGGCCTTTGTCGAGCGCGTGATTATGAGCGCGCCTTATTTCGTACATTAGATCCTCGTGCAACCCATGACGTAGGGTGAACTGCATAGTTTGTAGGGCTGCTTTGGAATCGCAGAAGATGCCCCAACAATTTAGTGGATGCTGGTGCACTCTGCTGAAGCACTTACTTGAGTGCACCTTGAAGAGTCGCAAGCCCTGCTGCTGTCCACGTTGTATTGTGCGAATATTTGACCTGCAAAGAGACGGTGCCCTATGGAAGAACTACAGCTCCGGTAGCTGTTTGAATCGGTGGAACCGTCCGTGTATATGGGTATGCGGTCAAAATAAGACTCGTTGAGGAGAAGCAGAGACAACTGCTTCAAGGCTAGCCATGACAACAAGTCTGCCTTCTTAGCAATCCCAGGAATTGAGTGGCAGAGGTGAATTTGCCGGAGACACCACAATGCCGATGTTGGCCGCTTCGCAGGCTTGAAGCCAGGTGGTATCGAGTCATGGTGTCTCGTCACAATACCACAGAATGTAGCCTGTAGTTTTCGCACTGACAGATCGGCTAAATGGTGGGATGGTAGCCGAGAAAGGTGTCGAATGTGCGCTCTTACTTCTCTGCGTCCAAGGCTGTCAGAATGGTTGCATAGTTTTGAACTACGTCTTTTGTCATCGCACGTCTAGTTAGAGCCCCGTTGCTGTCTTCTATAAATTTTTGTAAGGCCCTAACGGTAGGGGTGTCACTTGTACGACAAAAGCCTTAACACACCCAGTGCCCTTAACACTGGATGTGTTAAGGGTCTTAAAGGTTAAGGTTAAATATGCTAAGTTTAAGAGTCTTAAATGTTTACACCCTCGAGGGTGTGAACATATTTATAGTGTGAGAACATATGTGACAGTCAATAGCTAACTTTTGTTTATGAGTTCCTCGAGGCTTTCTTTTATTTTTTTCGAATGATTTTGCGCCCTGGCTGAACGGCGTACCAGTCCAAGTGTCGCTATAGGGAACATACCAATGCGATGGAAATACAATTATTACATGTTGATAGACAGAAGCGCAAACGCCGACTTTTAATTGAATTCGATGGGAATCCTGGGCTGTGTGAGCATTTAGGTGGTGCGGCATTGTCTCATGCGTAACGATGCATCTAGCCTAAATTTAGAGGACATCTGGAACCAAGCGCCTAGGTGCCTGTCAGTACATAGTCGTTCAAAACTTGGTCTCGGGCTGAATAACCTATATAAAGTATATAATTATTGTGCCATCCAGTGAGCTGGCCTTACGCTGTTGGGCATTCTTTTAGCCCACGAAGTCCGAGTGGGGTACCATAGCACTGCCAGAACGGCAAAGAGAAAATACTTTTGTCTCACTCCTCAGGCCTTCTTTACCATGACGCTAGCTAGCATCACACGGGAGACGCACACAGTAGCCGTATACGCGTACGATTCGTGTATAGGGTCACAAAATAGAAATGGGCACTAAATCTGGAAAGGTAGCCAGTGCGCAGAGTGATTCCACATGAGAGCATAACGGCGTATTTCGGGGAAACATGTCGGAAGGCGTTTCTGGCGATGATACCGGGTGAATTTTTTCTGCCCTGTAACAACAGCGATATCTGCCGGAGTAAAACGTCATTTACTCCTTTCTTTATGGTGTGTGTGTGTGTGTGTGTGTGTGTGTGTGTGTGTGTGTGTGTGTGTGTGTGTGTGTGTGTGTGTGTGTTTTACGAGCGATAAAATACCAAGAGGTCGTCCTTCAAGTTTGATTATGGGTATTCATATAAAGCTTCCGATGCAGTGAACGACAGTCAAGCCGGTGCTGGATAGATAGATGCTATGAGCGTCCCCTTTCGAACGGGGTGGCGGGTTGCGCCACCAAGCTCTTATTATATTGCCTAATGCCCTACCTTTGTTTAAGGGAAAGAAACACAGAAAAGAAAAAAAAACATGAAGAACTCGCATCACCAAACTTTCTGAGCCCCTATTGAGAACTTTGTTTTTGTACGCCTCCTTTGTTTGTCGTTTGCCTACTTCTACCAATCTTCCAATCGCCTCTTACTAATCTCTATTGGGGACGTGTTTACTTTCCCCCTGCTTTTGCTTAACTCAAGGGCTTCAAGGAGTCCAGAGAGAGAATGAATAGGAAAGGCAGGGAGGTTAACCAGATATGAGTCTCCGGTTTGCTACCCTACACTGGGGATGGGGGATAGGAGTCCAGAGGTGCTTAAATGGACCGCTCGATGGACATCTTCACATTCTAATAAACCATGCTCCATCGTTTCCGCAGCCTTACCACACCAAGCACATGCTTCTCCCCTATTGTACCTAGCTTTATAAGTACGCGTTCTAACGCATCCTGATCTCGCTTCGAAAAGTAAAGAGCTTCCCCCTTTGAGTTATCATAAAATGTTTATTTCATGATTGCGTTTACTTATTTTTCTTACGTAGTTATGCAAAGTAGTTTCTTTTCTATTGCCACGATTTACGACATTGTCTCAGCCTCTCTGACTTTGCGTTTGACGTTCTTTATTTCCATGTTACTTACTATACCGTTGGCATATTTGCTGGTAAGCTTCCTAGTTTCTTTCTTCCACAGTGAATCAATATTTTTACAGTACAAATATCTGAACACTCTAGCACCCCACGCATTATCTTCCATATTCAAAGTCTTTGTTCAACATCAATTTTAACCCGAGCTTCTCTCATATTAAATTTTGTCGAGACCATATCACCCTGCAAAGCTTCATTTGTAGTCTTCCCGTGAGCGCCCAATGCGAGGCGTCCCACTGTCCTTTGGTTACCGACGAGTCCTGATTGTACGCCTGATTTCAAGCTAATGACCGTGTTTTCAGATGTAAATTCTGGAACCATTACACCTTTCCACATACCCCGGAGCACTATTGTATCCCCATAGCACTCTGTGTTTCGTTAGGGCTCAATTTTTCTTTCTTTTCGCTGTTAGTTTTTTTTTTTTCCTGTGTCGCCGGATACCTATCGCTTTCGTTTATCCATGCACCAGGGTATTTGTATTCTTTTGCCCGAGGTATTTTCTGGCCCTGTATTGACACTGTCTGCTCATTGTTTTCATTGAATACCGTTTTAACGATAAATTTCAGACCTAAATTCTCGCCTTACTGTCCACAGATATTAGCTATACGTCGCATATCACATTGCATGTTAGCTAGGAACCCGATGTCGCCAGCAAAAACAAACCTGAAAGCTGCTGCTCTACTACTGTAGTCGCCTGTTTGTATGAGAGATTAAACCCGATATTCCTTCTAGCGCCCTTTTCATCCTCACCATGTATATCATAAACACAGCAGTAGGGATAAAAGGCACCCGTGCCTCATTCCCTTGTTGATATCAACTTCCTCCTCGCTCCTCATCCCTTCCCATTCAAAGCAAACGGTATTTTCTAGGTAAATCTCTCTCAATAGCTGTATACAATCGTCGCCTAAGCCTACCTTTCTAGAATATCCCACAAAATGTTGCGGTCTACGTTGTCGGACACTCCTGTAATGTCTATAAAAGGCACATATAAAGGTTTCCTTTCTACTCTGGATAGTTTACTACACTGAGTAGGGACAACTATGTTTACAGGCGCCTACCGATTCTGAAGCCATTCTGAAGTTCTCCGAATATGCCATTATTCTCTGCCCATGCTTGCAGCTTTAATCGCCTGCATTACTAACCAATACATGGCCGATGCAATGGTCAACGCTCTATATGAGTGATTTCAATCTTTTTCCCCCTTACCTTTATAAATTAGTTGTACTTTATCCCCAACTGTCTAACATTCGTTTATCTAGCTTCCAAGCTCGCAGCACCCTCATAGATTGCGTCCGCAGAGAGGGCCATGTTGCAGCGCTGCCGGTACCGGCATGACACAGGCTTGTCGTGCTACCTTTCGGTAGTGTTCACAGCGTTCTTTTGTTACTTTTCGATGGTGTTCACAGCACACAGATAATTAAAGAAATAAGTGACAAGCAGGGACTCTCCGCTGCACAGTTGATGCCGTATGCTTAATTCCACTTACAGGTGTAAAAAAAAGATTGTCACTTAAGTATCCTTACCTAATTTGAATGTAAAAGCAATATAACTTCACTAATTGGTTACGTTCATGATACGTGACGTCAAATGCTGTCACGTGTCCTTCACAAGTTTACCTTAATCCGCCTTGCTCTTACTTGTACCAACCTTAATCCACATTAAATCCGCATTAATCAACCTTAGTCCTCCTCGCTCTAATTTGTACCAACTTTAATCCATCCTATACCGCTTTAATCCACCTTACTCCATTTTGATCTACCTTAATCCACTCTAATTAACCTTCATTCACTTTACTTCACCTTAATTTAATTTACTCCGCCGTAAGTCACCTTACTCTAACTTGTTTTAACTTTAATTCACATTACTTCACTTTGATCACCTTATTTCGCTTTCAGTCTAATTCACCTCAAGTCACTTTAATTCACTTTAATTCACATTACTTACCAATGATTACTACTAATTAGCGTCGTTATACAAGTTACTATCTTATGCATTACTACTGACGTCGTACTGATTTTTATTACTATTCATTACGGACAACAGCGCCGGCTTTTCTGTCTCATGAGGCATATAATTCTTTCCCATTAAAAGGTATGTCGGGCTGTCGGCGGACGGCATCAGCCATCGTTTGCGTGAGCATCACAATAACGCCCACAAAGATGCGCAGGGCCATCTGGGCATTCACTTGCCGCGACTGCGTTTTCGCACTTCTTTTGGTTCAACGCAATGTAATATGGCAAAGCATTCGACCCAGCTGAACCCAGAAATCATCGAGAGGGAAATAAGTAAGCTTCGTGCATGATAGCGCGTCGGTGCACCTTCCGCTGCACTTGTTTTCTTTCCTCCAGCTTATATTCAACTCCTTCATGCACATAAACTCAATTGCAAGTGAGCGTTCTTTCTCAATTTGCCCATCTCTTTTTTCTTTGGATATGCGATGAGCTGTGAAAACCGTATAAACGGACCCTAACCACCTCGTTTAAACTTCCACATTTGCTCTCGCTTTGCAATCGCGTCGGGATCATTGCTTTGGACTCTGGGGCGTCGTGTACAAGTCCGAGCACATTAACTGTGTCTTAGTGTGCATGAATGGTTCAGCCCTTCTTTTGCTTCCTGCTTTTCTATGGCGCTGTGCCCTTCAACGTGGGACTCACGGCGCGCAGAACGTGTACCGATCTCGTTGTTCTCGTTTTATCTATTTATTACGGGTGGTTATCAATTTGTTCTTCTTTCTCGAGAAGTTGTTGCGCATTGTTCCAAGTTTGCGCGCCATAACGTATCAGGATACAAAAGGCAGGTACGCTTAAAAATTGAAAGTGCGTTAGATTTTCCCGTCTTCCTGTGTCGCCCTACGTGCAGCGAAGCAGCTGCTTAACCATCACCTTCCGTACCCCAAGCAGCCAGTGCGATTTTTCGGCGTTATGTGTGAAATATGTACACACTCCAAAATTTTCTTGTAGGCTACTGAACGCAAACTTTCTGGCACTTTAAGCTAAAATATTCTATTAAAAAATGGTAGGTGACTCTACCCTTTGCCCTGGGATTCTCTTAGTGGCACTGGCATCTCGGTGTTGGTGTTCTTTGGGTTGAACTTTAGGCGAACGCAACGCACGAACCGAACTCAGAGGCAACTGTTTTCCTTTAATTAGCCGGTCAAATGTCATGCCACCTACTTACGTGTGACGTCATTAGTGACGCCATTACTTCCACTTTCTACTTACGGGTTTCCAGGAATTTCGCCAAAGTCGTGCTCACGGGGCGGGTCTCTGAAGTTTACGATTCTGTGCTTTGGTGCGCGGTAATCAGTGATTTCTAATAGAGAGAGAGAAAAGGATTATTTTTATTTTATTTATTCAATACTGCCAGCCGCTAGACTTGTACAGATCGTTAAAGGTTTACTCCTGTAAACGTAAAACCCAGCTACCGAGCCTTCCCCTAGGATCCTTCAGCCAGCAAAGGGCGTGGTGGTCCGTGACGACAGAAAATGTGCGGCCATATAAGTAAGGGCGGAATTTCGCCACAGCCCCGACTAACGCGCGGCATTGGCGCTCAGTTATAAAAAATCGCGCTACAACTACGAGAGAAGGCGGCTGGCGTTATGCAATGACACGTTCCTAGTGGCCGCTAGCGTCGGTGGGAACTTCTGTAGAGGCCGAAGCGTGAATGCGCCAAAATTGGCAGTGATGTTTGTAAACTGACCAGGGTTGTGAATGCGGTAGCTTGCTCATGACCCCCAAAAAAAACAGTCGCCCTTCATGAATAGGTCAGTAAACGGCCGGGCAATGTTGGTAACATTTCTGACAAAGCGGCGGCAGTAAGAGCACAACTCGACAAAGCTCCGGACATCTCTGGCTGAGCGAGGAACAGGAAAGTCTTGGACGGCACGCGCCTTGTCGGGGTCAGGTTGGACACCACTAGCACTAACAAGCTGACAGAGAACGGTGATGTGACGCCGAGCGAAACGACACTTAGGATAGTTAAGTTGCACGCCAGCGCGGCGAAACACATCGAGAATGGCCGACAGGCGGGTAAAGTGGTTCTCAAAAGTAGGCGAAAAGACTGTCACATCATCTAGATAGCAAAGACAATTTGACCACTTATAGCGCCTAAGGAGAGCATTCATCATCCGCGCTCGAAGGTTGAGCAGGAGAAAGGTTAGCAGGAATCATTCCGTCAAAGACATCGCGCGGCGAACTGGTTGTGGTACAAATGAAGGATGAACTGGAGGGACTGGAGGGATCCAAAGCACAAAACAAGAAGACGTCGCGGCGGTGTTGGGAAGCCGGGCGAATGGTCGTTCAATGCGGCGGCTCTTGGCCTGCTCGAAGCGATGGCACTCCTCGATCACGGCATCGACGGTAGCACAGTTTTGCACATGAGCAGATCGAATGCGTCGTCCGCTGCCCGTCTCAGGACTTGGCCAACCTTGTCAGACCCTGGCATGTAGCCATCAGCTTTACGGCACAGCGCCAGCACATACTGTGTGCACGACAGGTGCGACTCCGTGGACGTTTGGGCTCGAGTTGACAGTTGTTTCTTCGCAGCGATCTTGCAACTGGAGGCGACTGGAGGCATTTAAGCTTTTTCTTAAATGTATCCCAGCTCCCAAGTTCTGCCTCGCGATTATCATACCACAACTTCGCCGTTCCCCTCAGGTAAAAGACCACATTGACCAGCATGACCGTCAGGTCCCATTGATTGCGATCGCTCACCCGTTCGTATTGTGGCAGCCACTCCTCGACGTCGGTGTCATCGGTCCCATAGAACGATCCAGGGCCTCAAGGGTGGGCTAAAGCAATCGTTGTCCGCAGCGCAGAAGCAGGTTCCGGCTTGTGCGCCATGGTGGTCGCGCCGCAGCGCCAAGCGATTCGAAGCTCCGTCGTGTGGCGAGAGTACCCCTCAAAGCTCCACCAACGTGTGACGGGTCGTCAAATAAAGGAAAGCGAAGCACGATCTATAAAGATAGACTATTTACAGGAACGGCCAAGATGGCTGGACACGCGAAACGTCCCGGCCATCGTCGCCTTCTTCGTTAGTTCAAGAAGGTGGCTCGTAACAAGATATATATATATATATATATATATATATATATATATATATATATATATATATATATATATATTTTATTGAAGAAACGAAGGGCCCGGGCCCACTTACGAAAATTGCGTGTTTTATGGTTTAACGTTTCGGCGTTAGCACGGTCTGCGTCAGAATAAAATTGAATGCTTCTCGCGAAGGCCGTGCTATGTCCGAAACGTTAAACCATTAAACATGCAATTTTCGTAAGTGTGCCCCGTCGTTTATTCAACTACCTATGCACCGGACCTCCAGAACCTTATATATATATATATATATATATATATATATATATATATATATATATATATATATATATATATATATATATATATATAGAGAGAGAGAGAGAGAGAGAGAGAGAGAGAGAGAGAGTTACGCCACTGGTTAGATCTCAAGCCATGACGATTTTTTTCGAGGACTGTTCATGACTTGGTCAGTACACCGTGAATAGTTCATGTGTATTTTAGTTTTCATTATGTTCGAAAGACTAGTGCATGATTGCGTTGTTATTGTACTCTTATATTTTTGTCGCTTTTCTATGTCTTTTCTCCGCGATCCATAGGCTTAGTTTATTAGCAACCTAATTAGTTAGAGAATTCTTTTCTAGAGATATTGTAATTTCATTCCCCTCTCTCTTTTTTTTTTTGTGAAGTGAGCTTTCGAGATAGCCGGATCTTTCGGTGTGCAGTCTTCCTATAGTTCGATACTACTAAAAGAGAGAAATTTATAGATATAATCGTTTTTGCTCCTTTCAATGAAACGCAACGGGAAGAACAAATCGACATTTTACGGCTGCAGCTTATGCATTTGTTCGTGAATAAGTCAGGGTGAGGGCGACGGCTGCACGGCGGCAATGACGATGACTGCGATAACGATGGCAATGACTACAGTAGCGGCATGACAACGACAATTTATTGGGTACAGTCTAAGGCTCCCTTATTGGTCGTTACACTGTATAGCGTTGCACAACGGTGTTTTATCACATAGGAATAACACTTTCAAATTTTGTAATGGTTGTCTGTGGCAGATGGCACAATTCTAGTTAATCAGCTGGTCTACTCGAAGAGGTGCACATCACTCGCACAAAAAATTGAAATGCATAATTAGGTAATTACGTAATTGAAATCAAAGTGGATTAAGAAACAACTGGCTGCAGCCGGGATACGAAACCACGTTTCCGCGTATCCTACCTGCGGCCAGTTGTTTTTTCATCCACTTTCATTTTCATTAATCTGTCATTTATTTATTTCAAATAATCATTGCAATTAATTTCCCCTATTTTGTTCTTCGTGTGCCTGTTGGCTTCATATGAAATGATTAATACAATCGAGCTCCTTGGTACCCTTTCTTCTCGTTCATTACATTACGAGGGTCCTGAATCCGGCAACATTGATGCCTTCAGGTAGCATGTATATTGACCAGCTGCCTTCACCCAAATAGATCACGCACTCGTGACTCCTGCGGCAGAAAGGATGTTCCACATCCGCCGCGAAGGTTTGTGAGGGGCGGCGCTGGCTAGCACTGCCAAGGTTAGTTCTAGTAGTAAAACGTAAATGTGCGACTAGTACAGTGTTGTGCGGTGACAGTATGCGGCGACAGTTACAGACTGCGATTGTATCTCTACGCTCCTTTCTTTCTTTATCTCTACTTTGTTATCACTTTACCTCCCCCTCCCCTCTCTCCCCAGCGTAGGGTAGAAAACCGGATCTTCCCCTCTAGTTCACCTCCCTGCCTTTCCCCTTTTCTCTGTCCCTCTCTCTCCAGAAAGGGGATGGGAAAACGCCGCCGCGGTAGCTCAGTTGTTAAGAGCAACGCACGCGCATTATGAAAACGTGGGTTCGTATCCCACTTGCGACCACTTGTTCTTTTTCGTCCACTTTCATTTCCATTACTTTATCATTTATTTAATTCAATTGGTAACTACAATCAACTTTCCCTATGTTGTCCTTGGTGTGTCTGTTGGCTTATGATATGATTAATAAGAATGGGTCCCATTGGTTCCGTTTCTTCTCGTTAATTACCTAAAGATCAAGTAATATCATACCGATTTGACTGTGGTCATTGATAGCACGCGCAGTGTCGTGAACTACTTGTTCTATACTTCAGTCCTTCTATACTTCAGTGAGCTGAGTAATGGTTGGCAAACTGCTACGAAAACTGTGTTGATTAGGTGATACGTAGTTTATTGTCTCCAGGAAATCAGTTATATGTTTCAGAATTATACGCTCGTGCGGCTTACAAGATGTGCGTGTTAATGACATTGGCCTGAAATTAAACGGCGTGTCAGTGTCTCCCGCTTTGTGGATTGGAGTTACTTTGCGGCTTTCCAATCATCTGGTAGTTCGTAAGTGAAAAGTGACTTGCAAACGATCGGGCCGAGGTACTTGCTGCACAATTCCGCATATCTTTTAAGGGAAATGTTAGGAATGTCATCAGTGCATTTAGCCTTTTGGGATGTAGTTTCAGGAGGAAGTTAGGAATTCCGGCGTCGGTGATGTCTAAGACACCAATAATCGCATTAGTAGCCGTTCCGAGGGGCGTTTGTTTGCCATTGTTTAGATATTGAGTGTGGTTTGCTCTAGGGTTGTTTCCTTCTTGCGAGGGCGTGAACGCTAAAGACGTGCTCACGCGGAAATATCTCCAGAATCTTTGCGGATTACTGGTAAGGAAGTCCGGGAGGGTAACCTCGAAGTATTGTTGTTTCATTTGTCGTTTATTTTGAAGTCTGCAACAGCGATAACTAGTTTCGAATTTTCGGTTGGGTCACTAGCGCTGTTTTAATTGTACGGCGTAGTCATTACACTCGTCGTTTTGCATTGTGGACTTCTCGAGTCATCCATGGGCTATCTGGCCGGGGTCTTTTACACTTCAGAGGGATGAAGTTAATCGTGCAATGAAGAAAAGTGATTTTAAAACAGAGACATAGCATGTTAAAAGTTGTACACGCTTCTAAAGCCATTTAAGAAAACCACTGTTACTCGTGTACGAATGATAGGTCCATATGCTACCGCGTGTCAGCCCTTGCAAAGTTAGGCACTTTTGCTGCGGGTGCTACGTAATGGTAACAGACGTAGGGGTATTTGGTCATCTGATGTAACCTCACTAATGGGAACCTGGCTGCGACTTGCAGAAAAATAAGTGCTAAGAAATGTCAAGCCTAGAATATCTGCTGCGGAACCTCGCGAAACCACAAGCGCTTCGCTTGCGGTTTCGCTTGTGGTGTCGTCTTCTCGTCTCGTTCCCCGTCAACGTTTTGCGCTGTTAACACCAGGATGGAAAACTAACAAGCCCAAGCTGCTGTTCTAACGCGACCTGTTTGTTGAGGGTTGAAGTGAAGCGCGGGGTCAAGTTCCGCATTCGAGGCAAATGACATGTGATGCATGCTGGGCTGGTTAAAGTCTAAAAGGCTAAATCCTCCCGTGAGGATGGATCAATGAGTTACGGGCGTGTCCTTGCATGAATTGCCGAAGGGCCTCTGTGAACTCTTGGCCTGCGGATGGACTCCGGTAGACACATGCGCTGGTAATTGGCTTTCCACTGCACAGAATCTTGCAAAATACGGCTTCGGCATCCTCAACCCTTGGCAGGAACACAAAATGAATGCATTCTTCTTTAATTGCTAGGGCCACTCCCCCGCCTCGACTTGATCGGTCTTTTCTAATGACTGAGTAAAGTTTGACAGTGCGATTTCCTGGTTATAGATTGCCGATGAGAGCCGTGTTTCAGTGACGCTAACTATGTTAGGATCGCGATCAACTGAATCTTCGAATGTGTCAACTTTGTTCAGCATATTCCTGGCGTTTATAATCATCAAAAAATTAAATTGGGGGGTTTCACGTTCCCAAACCATGATCTGGTTATGAAGCACGCCGTAGTGGGGGACTCAGGAAATTTGGAGCACCTGGGGCTCTTTAACGTGCACCTAAATCTAAGTACACAGGTGTTTTCGCATTTCGCCCCCATCGAAATGCGGCCGCCGTGGCCTTTTATAATGGGCGTTGCTGCGAGTCACTGGCTGGCTTATCCCTTCGTCGTTGTTTACAGCAATGGCATTTTATCGTTTGTTTTTTTTGTCACAACAGGAGTATGGCCCATTGCTGATGTACTATATATCGAACGTGAGGGACACTTTCTCGTATTTTTCACAGTGTTCTTTCGCGCTATCCGAAAGCTTCTTTGGTATTTCTCGCACTTTTTCTGAAAAATAATTCCTCATAGACCAGTCCCGTATTCTTCAGTTCATAACCTCTCTTTCAAATATCTGTTCCTTTGTCGCGAATTTACGAGCTTAAATATAACAGGCCTTGCCTTTTTTCCATCTAGCCCTGCCTAAGCGGTGGGTGCGTTCAATATTTACCGCTTCCAAACCAAGGGTGTCCTTTTAACAGCCTAATTATTAACAGCCTTCCGTGCAATCACATTTACTTTTATTGTTTCGTGCGTTAAAATGAAGTCATTCATGTCTTAACACGGATGTCATGATATGATATGTGGCATGCATGCACGGCATGGCATGAATGACTTGGCATGGCAGGAAATTTAGGCCACTACGTATATGTGCTCGTGGTCGTTGCCGTCGTGGTCATTCCTTTAACTGGATACACATAATGCTATATGCATGACATGACATATATGGTATATGACATGCGTGACCTCACATGCATGACACCTAATAACGCTTTACTGAACCCCAAAACAATGCTGGATAATCAGGTACCTGCAGAATGCTTCGCATAACACCGATTCTCAAAGTGTGTGGAATCTGCATACTTCTTTTTTTCACTTTCTTTCTTTCTTTCTTTCTTTCTTTCTTTCTTTCTTTCTTTCTTTCTTTCTTTCGTTTTCATCTCTTGACCTCCTTCCCTTCGTATAGGGTAGTGAACCGCACGGGGGTCTGGTTCACAACTGGGCGTTATCTTTCTCCTCTCCAAATTATCTCAGTGTGCGCGCACTACGCATAGTCGCCGGTACTTCAGATGCGCTCTCTGAAATCCATCGCATGGAGATGTAGCCTATCGTTGTATATCCACCACTATTATCACGTCACTCTGCCGCTTCGTTACATTGCGGTCCTTCTCCGTAGATTGAATGATCGTCTGTTCGGTATACCGATTATGCAGCTAAGACCACAAAAGCTATCGCTGCTATTCTAGGTGAAAACAACCAATCGCACTGACGCCCGCATTCATCGCTTCGCTCGATTTAGCGGCTCCGCTGGCTCACCTTAATACGCGATCCACCTATTTTACAAAGTATTACCCCCTGCACCTTAAACGAACACTAGAAAATCTTGGGCAACGACGTAAAGGGAAATGAGAAAGAAATGAATCAATAATTCACGTAGTGCACGGTCCCCCATCGGCCGTGTCGCTCGATATATGCGCAGCCATTTGGTGATGAAGCTTATCTTCTCGCCGCGTCGCTACGCCGTAGGGCCTTCCTTTGTTCGGCCGCGATCGAGATACCGTGTTTTCCCGAATACAAGGCCGACCCCACCCCAGCCCCTTTTATTTCTTTTTACGTAAGTAATGACCGATACTGGAGGCGGATGCTCAGATTCGAATGGCAGGTGACGTATTTTTTTCTTAACAATTTTCATTTTATTACGCGTAAAAAAAAATACAATATAGTTTGTCGTTATTTCGAGCTCCAGCAAAGTAGCGGTCGAATAGGCTAAGGAACGCTTGCCATTAACATACTTGTGGATACTCAGTCACTCTGTTACTACACGTGGTACCTCTTAGTCAGCCGCGGGAGTCTATCGCTGGAGCTACTGTCCCTAACGGTTTCGTTATCAGATCGTATCAAAGAACCGGCTTTACCTCCTTAAATTGCGTTGGGAGGTCTGTTTAATTACGTTGTTTAATGTCATAATGTCAGGTTTGTATGGCTCTTGTGATCGGTGAATTGTCAGACTGATTGACTGGCAGAATAATGAAGCAATAATGTAAGTGAGGGAATGAGCGAGTGAGTGAGAACTTTTATTTGATTGACTCAATCATTCGGTTTAAAACTCTTAAAGGAAAACAGCGACACCACTGACACCATAGTGAAGGATTGCAAACTAATTTTGATTACCTGCGGTTTTTCTTTAGCGGGCCCGCAAAGCTTGGTACACGCGGGATATTTTTCTTTTCTCGTTCACTTTTATGACAACACGAGCGGTTTACGCTTTGACACCGTCAAAGTGATTACTCACCGGCCACCACGTGCTCAAAAGTATATAGCAGAGTTTCGAATAAAAAGCTTTAAAGAAAGAAGAGACTTCTAATACGCGTGCACTGAGCTGCTTACTCAAAAAAAAAGAAGAAAAGTTGCCCTTAGATTCTAGGAGCAGCTTATGTTCGAGAGAAGACGGCACGCGGGAAACGCACTGCATGCCTGCTTCGCCATCCTTGTAGCCGGAGCCAACGAGCCGGACTATCTCGCACAGTGCGCCGTGAAAGCAAAGGGAACCGGCACCGCCACCGAGATCCCGGCCTCGGCGGCGCGCGTGGAAAGAAAATGGAATCGCCTATTTCTGTTTTCTCTCTCTGAATGATACGGCTTGCTGTCGTGTCCGCGTTTTATTCACGAATTCGGCGATCGGGAAGGCGATGAGTTCCGCGCGAGATCAAACCATTGTGATATATACCTTATGGAGAGAGAGAGAGAGAGAGAGAGAGAGTGTGTGTGTGTGTGTGTGTGTGTGTGTGTGTGTGTGTGTGTGTGTGTGTGTGTGTGTGTGTGTGTGTGTGTGTGTGCCTATTTGAAAGAGACCGTCCTCTAGACTTCCCCGCTTTTGTTTTCTGTCAACCTTTGTCGCCATTTTTGCCATCAGGAGTTTCCTCGCCGCATGTACAAAAAAAAAAAGGACAGACAGGCAGCAGTTCCTACGACGCTAAAGAAAGAGAAGGAGATATGTGCATTTAAAGCACCGGAATATAGAAACCCGTTTTTTTCTTTTCTTTTTTTCGTTTCCACTCTTTCTCCTTATAAAGATTCCGAAGCAGTAAATAAGAATAAAAAGAACCAATGAACCGTGATTTAAAAGAAAGCTTAGAAAAGACTCCCTTTTCTGGTCCCTTTATCAACGTCTTCAGTTATGAGATGTTTCAATGTGCCATAGATTGAAAAAGAAAGTAGGGAATACAGCTGCATAAGGCGTGACGAGCTCATTTTGTTCCTTTCCTACCATGTTTTTTTTTTATGTTCTGTAAATTCAGATGCCTAGATCCATATCGTGTATTAAAGCGTCCCAAAGGGCGCTTTTTCTATATTTCGACTTCGCTTAAGCTAAAGACGAAAATGGAAGCTTTGCAAATTTTTCTTCACAGAGGTATCTACGTCGGGCTGTTGTAAAGTTCTTAATGGGTGCAAATATGAAGGCGAAAATAAAGCCCGCAGCGCGCGCTCCCAAATCCCATAAAGCGTTCTGTCTTGGGGAACGGCATGCGAGTATGGAATTTCGCTTCAGGCCAGGGTCAAGCGCGTTCATTACGAGCGAGAGCGCCTGTCACAGAGCCCTGAAACGAAGCCTTGCTGCAGTCCAACGTTCAGCACGCGTACTTAGCAGTAGGCAGTTCACTTCATTCATTTGATTTATGTTTTATTTTTTTAACTTCTGCGAATGAAACGCGGTATAATATTTGACGTGACTTAAAGGTATACTATAAATACGATACCACCATTAACGGCGATCGTATGGTTTTCCTTCTTTCTTTGTTGGCTTGCTTGCTCGCTTGCTCTCTTTTTTTTTTTTTTTTGCTTGCGTCGTCGCTTGCTAACAATGTCGGTTGTTCGGGTTGGTGGACAGGCTGGCAGACCGCGACTCACTCGCTCACTCACTCTCTCAACCATCTGCTCACTCACTCTCACTCATTCACTCACTCACTCACTCACTCACTCACTCACTCACTCACTCACTCACTCACTCACTCACTCACTCACTCACTCACTCACTCACTCACTCACTCACTCACTCAATCGCTCGCTCGCTTGCTGTCTTTGCTTGCGCCCTCGCTTGCTAACTCACAATGCCGATTGTTCGGGTTGGTCGACAGGTCAGAGACCGCGACTCACTCTCTCAACCACCCGCTCACTCTCCCTCATTCAATCTCTCACTCATTCACTCACTCACTCACTCGCTTGCTCGCTTGCTGGCTTTGCTCTGCCCCGCTATTGCAGCCTTCGCCCAGCAGTACATTAAGGGAGACGCGTTGCACATTTTGCGCACACGCGGCGCTTCCGGAGATTTTCTTTTTTTTTCTTCTGAGAGATAAACGGGAGCCCCTGCGTCGAACGAAACGTTGTCCGCTGGAATACTGTGGAGGCGTCTCTCTAAAAGTGTTTCACAATGTCAGATGGAGAAGCGCGCGCGCGAATCCCGCAAGAATTTCAAATGAGCGCAAATAAAACAAGGAACGAGAATCGCACTTGCAACCCTTTTATTTCTGCCACAGTTTCTTTCTTTTCTTTTTCCGTCTTCGCTGCCCCCATAGCTTATCGAGGCGATCTGACAGTGCGCCTCCCCCAGCTTGATCTTTCCGGTGAGCCGAGTCGTAACTCAGGCAAGACAGGAAGCGAGATAGGAAGGGCCGCTGGACCCTCGGCTCGGACCGTCGGAACGACTAGTGATCTCTCGGAGCTCAAGACAGAAATAGAAAAGCGCAGAAAAATGATTGCCTATCGTTACTGTTGCGGTATATATACGCTGAAAATGGGAACTCCAAGGCGCGCCTGGAGCAATAGTACTCACAGCTGTAGCATGCAGGGGGTTCATTTTTAAGTTTTATACATTTCTGAGGAATCGCCTGTGGCAGGTAGCGTAATTCTCGTCGTTGAGCTGGATTATTCGAAGCGGCGGATATCACTAGCAGGAGAAATCGAAACACATATTCAACTAATTAGCGAAAATTGAGTAATTAACATCCTGATCAGTTACCTTACGGCACATATTGCAATTTACAAAGTGTAGCCCGTGAGTTTGCAAGACGCATCCCCTCGAAATGAATTTCCAGGATCACACCAATTTCGAGTTGTTTTCCAATATGTAAGACGAAATACATTGGCGTTCCAGTTACTTTTTTATTTCGATGCATAAGAGAGCGTTTTGTTAAAAATGGTATCCGATCCACGCTTTGAAGAAGGTTGGAAATCGAGAAGCTTTAAACGACACCTACGTCGAGTACCTTTTGCGACGTAGGTTGAAAGTATTCTCGTGGGGACAATCACATGCACTTTACCTAATTGTTAGCCTAAGATGTTTCGACAGCCCGCTACTTGGCTTGAGCCGCTACTTCGTGTACCTACAAAGAGTGGAACAAGAGTGAAGATAAATTCGCCGCGCCTCATATGAAAGAGTCCTCGCTATACGTAGTCTTCCCGTACCACTGTCATAACAGAAATCACTTCCTAGGCGGGTTCTTCTTTTACGTACGAAAGTGTGGTTACGTCACGCCCTGCTTCGTATGCAACAGTCAAGCTGCCGTCGCCGCGGCAGCTTGCGCAGCGGTAACCTTCACCGGAAAGCGTATGCGGGGAACGCTACGTGCTTCGCACTGCATGTAAACACAGGAACGCCTTATAATTATGTTGTCCGGATGTTCTTTTTAAGCTTGTTCTTTATTGAAACGTATGCTGTTCAATCACGTACGTGATTCCAAAGAATGTACGCCCTGTTCGCTTCACTTTGCTGAGTGTGTGTAGCCTCTGCTTTGCGGGGGTATGAACCATTGCATTTGGGGGTATGGGCCATAGATGATGACAGTTTTTCTGTCGACGTTACGGCACAAAGAAATCTCGGGATCCTAGCCATATACAGCTTGACTGTAGAACGTAAGTGGACCAACAGTGCATTTTTACGGCGAGCTCGATAACGCATATCTCCAAATTGGTGTCATTCTGGATATTCATTACAAATGAATGCGCCTGACAATCTCATAGGTTACAATTCGTAAGTTGCAATATGTGCTGTAAGGTAATTGATTAGGAACTTAATAAGGGTATTTTTGCTAATCAGTTGAATATGTGTTTTAATTTTTCGTCCATGTCCACCTTTCAAAACAATCCAGCTCAAGGACTGCAACTACGGCACCTGCAACAGGCGATATTTAAAAATTCCATAAAACTTGAATATTAACACCCTATATGTTATAACCGCACCAGATGACTACCTGTAACTCGTGTAAAGCCGAGTCATCGGCTACAGGCTCTTTGACATCAATGCCAAGCGCGTGCGGTCAATCCGGAGGAATAGTTAAGACATAACCACCGCTTCATGAACAGACATGACCACCGCTTCATCATCATCATCATCACCCTATTTTATGTCCACTGCAGGACGAAGACCTCTCCCTGCGATCTCGAATTAACCCTGTCCTGCGCCAACCAATTCCAACTAGCGCCTGCGAATTTCTTAAGTTCATCACCCTACCTAGTCTTCTGCCGTTCTCTTGGCGCCCATTCTGTAACGTTAACAGACCACCGGTTATCTGACTTACGCCATTACATGACCTGCTCAGCTCCACTTTCTTCTCTTAATGTCAATTAGAATATCGGCTATGCCTGTCTGATCTCGGGTCCACACCCCTCTCTTCCTGTCTCTTAACGTTACCCATAACATTCTTCGTTCTATCGCTCTTTGCGAAGACATTGTGCTCAAGCTTCTTTGTCAGTCCCCATGTTTCTGCCTCCATATGTTACCACCGGAAGAATGCACTGATTGCACACCTTTCTTTTCAATGATAATGGTAAGCTACTAGTCAGGATCTTACGAAGTGTGCCGTATGCGCTTCAACCCTTGTTTATTCTTATGTAAATTCCCTTTTCATGACCAGAGTCCCCTGCAAGTAATTGACCTAGGTAAACGTACTAATTCACAGACTCTTGTTCACTTGCCTGGTTATTGAGCGTTATCTTTGTCTTCTGAATATTAGTCTTCAACTCCACTCTTGCACTCTCTCTGTTAAAGTCCTCAATCATTTGTTGTAATTCATACCCAGTGTTACTGAGCAGCACAATGTCATGTGCAAACCGAAGGTTGCTGAGATATTCACCGTTGATCCTCACTCCTAAGACTTCCCAGTTTAATAGCTTGAATACGTCTTCCAAGCATGCAGTGAATAGCATTGGATAGATTGTGTCTCCTTGTCTGAGCCCTTTCTTTATAGATATATTTCTACTTTTCTTGTGGAGACTTAAGGTATCTGTGGAATCTGTGTAGATATCGTCCAAGATATTTACGTAAGCGTCATGTACTCCTTGATTACGTAATGTCTCTATGACTGCTAGTATCTCTACTGAATAAAATTCCTTTTCGTATTCTGTGAACGCTATATAGAGAGGCTGATTGTACTCTGCGGATTTCTCGATTACCTGATTGATGATATGGATGTGATCCATTGCAGATCCCTTCCTGAAGCCGGCCTGTTCTCTTGGTATACTGGATTCCAGTGTTGCCCTTCATAGCTGTCGGCAATTGTTTTACGTGTACACAAATAGAAATTCTTCGTGCAACTTATATGAGTGCTCGTGTGTATGATTGGTCAGATGGAGAAGCAATCGAAACAAAGCAGCACGTTCTTCATAAAAGAACGGTATGCTTTATGGATGTGACGAATTTGAATTAGCATTGAACTGCGAATGTGGCTAACTCGATGTGTCAGTCCTTGAGTGCCTAAAAGCATCTTATGTCTCAATCCCTGTAGAGCTTCAGTGCATGTCTTGTGTCAACCAGAACACCAAATTTATACTTGTACATAACAGTGACCTCCCTGTTTCACTGGTCTACGCATCTTTTTCCTTAGTACTTGTAGTTTATCACGGATATGTAAGTCCTGAAATATCACTCCAGGATTCTATTTCGTTGTCTTCACCCATTGACAGGTTAAGTACTCAGTGGTATATGTCCTTAAAAATAAAAATGAAACAATTCTGGGGTTTTACGTGAAACTATGATCTTATTACGACACACCCCGTAGTGAGGGACTCCGGAATAATTCTGGCCGCCTGGGGTTTTTCAGCGTGCAAGGTACACGGAAGTTTTCGCATTTCGACCCCTTCGAAATGCGGCCGCCTTGCACGTGATTTGAATGCCCTTCAAATGTAACGTGCGTGCCCGCCGTGGTGGCGTATTGTGTGGCTTTGGAGTAGCCCTAGCTGCTAAGGCAGAGGGCGTGAGATGGAATCCCGGCCGCGGCAGGCGCAGTTCAATAAGGTCTAAGCGCAAAAACGCTGGTGTACTGTTCATTGGGCTCACGCTAAAGTAACGCAGGCGGTCAAAATTAATCCGGAGTGCCCCACTACCACGTGCCTCATAATCATCCCCTTGAATTTTTACAGCGGAGCTGTTTATGGCTATAATCCCGAGACTTCTTTGCCTCCGCAGCCTAAAACTCAACCAATCACAGCGGGAGGCGCACGTCGCCTGCGCCGCTGGGTTCCTTGGAGTACAACCAGATGGCTCTCGCCTCCGCGCGTCCGCGCATCAAATTATAACTCAAAGGGAAGCTCTTCACTTTCCGAAGCGCGATCAGAATGCCTTAGAATGCATACTTATAAAGCGAGGTACAACAAAGAAGCAGCAGCTGTGCTTGCTGCGGTAGAGCTACGGAAATGATGAAACATGTTTTATTAGAATGTGAAGATATCTACCCAGCGGGAAAGTAAGCATATCCGCAGTAGAGATTAGTAAGAGGCGATTGCAAGATTGGTGGAAAATAACGAGGCAAATGAGAAACAACGGACGCGTACAAAAAAAAAGAATAGTTCCCAATAGGGGTTCAGAAAGTTCGGTGATGGGAATTCTTCGTGTTTTGTCTTTTCCTTTTCTATTTTTAGAACATAGGTAGGCCATTAGCGAATATAGAAACAGCTTGGTGGCGCAACCCACGGATCCGTTCCAAAGGCGACGCTCATAGCATCCATCCATTCATCCATCCGCGGCAGCGGTGGCGCTGGTGTGCGGGAAAAAAAAAACAGAAGGCTTGTTTCACGCACAGTGTCCGCCGCAAGCGTTTCCAGGTGAAGATTACGGCTGCATAAGCTGCAGTTGCCGGGAAGCGGCAGCTGTAGCGCGCGAAGCAGGGAGTGACTTAACTACACTTCCATATGCGAAAGAAGAACCCGCCTAGCAAGCGATCTGTTTTCACTTGTGTTCTGATAGCACTATGAGAAAGGCCACGCATAGTTAGGGCTCCGGAAGAGCAACGTGAATGTGCGGCGACGGGAACTGCAGCGTCCATACCTTCAACGGCATCGTGTTCAGGCTAGGCCGGGCGCAGCGGTTCCTGCCCAAAGCAAGCCGCGCACAATTAGGACGTCTGAAGAGCAGCCGCGCGAATATGATGGGCGACGAAAGGAACAGCAACGTCAATGCGCATAACGGCGTCGTGCTGAGGCTCGGCAGTACTCAGTTCAAGGCTACATCACGTTTGGTCTATGTGATCAGGTGATACCACACCTTCTCTGGCCAACCACCTCCTTCACAGAGTGGATAGGAGCCGATTTTTTAAACGTGTGCATTAGCTCAACGTTTGTGTTAACTCTGTGCTAGTTAACTCAGTGATTCAATCGGCGATTCAATCAATAATCGGCGCGCTTGACGGCTGGCGCTTATTGCACCACTGGTAAGCGCTAGGTGATCACTCGGAGCTGACCAAATGCCTTCACAATGCGTCACGGAGCTCTTGGCGTTTATCGTGTACTACAGTGTACCAATTGGGTGTCCCGAGTGCCCGTCGGTGGAGCAAAAAGTGCCGGCCGCCCTGCATGCGTTTAAATCGCTGGGCACTGCACCGGCCAGATAATCGCTTCAGATTTTTCTTCCTGTATTACAGCTCCTTGGCATCCAGCCTACCACTTTCGGTTTGCCCGGACACTGCCGTTGCGCGGACTTCACCTGAGGGTTTGTATGTCGGAGCGAGGCCTTTGTGGCACGCCAACAACACGATCATCTAATGAATTAAATTTACTTCCGTTTGTAAAAAATTGGAGGCGCGAAATTGGGAGTTCCATGCTTGAGATGTATTGGTCACAGCGTTCATCAGTTGGACTATACACCGGGGTGGTGATCTTAAAGTTTGCCTGAATTTTTAAAAATTGCCTAAAGCAGATAGCATAAGTCTTGTCCTTGTGCTGGATTATACGACGAGTCGGACATTGCTAGCACGAGAAGTGGAGACACTTATTGAACTAAATAGTCAAAATTCGCAAGATTACGTTTTTTATTACATTGCGTCCCGTATTATAATTTACATATTGTAGCCGGTGAGTATGCCAGACGTATCCAATTGATATGAGCCTGTAGGATGGAATTAGTTTCGGCATATTATGTACCAAATTGTGAGACGAAACACATGGGTGTTCCATTTACTTTCGTGCTTCAATGCATAAACGAGAGTTGGGGTAAAAGATTGACAACCATTCCACTCTGTGAAGGTGGAATGGCAGCGAAAGCTGACGACACTCAAAGCTCTCAAACGGAAAGCAAAGTGCGTTCGCTGCCATTCCATCTTCACAGGGTGGAACGATTGTCATTTCGTTCAGCATCGCGGGAACGTTCTTCGTCGGTGGTCGTTTCGCACCACCGCCATTCACGTTCTCGTTGCTGTTTCCTCCGGCGCTCCTCGTACGCATGTTGTTCTTCGGGTGTACGGACTATGCGTGTGCGCCCCATAGACGACGCAGCTGTTTTTAGTGCCGATACCTCTCCTGGTTATATACTGCGATAACCTTGACGTCACGCTATTGTTCACGGCGAGCGTTCTAATTGTTCCGCATTTTGACATCTGCGCAGCCGCAGTGCACCCGTGCGTGATGGATCGCCCACACAAAGCAAACAATGAAACCCATTGTGTATGGGTTCGTTAGAAATCGCCAAGTCCGTTTCTGTTGCCGGACGCCGAAAGAACTACGCAAGGTTAGTCATGTACAGCTTTCGCGGTAAAAATTGCCGCCGCGCATTCATCACCCCTCCTCCTACTTCTCTACCTCGACGGTTTCGAGTAAGGACGGCTATTTTATCACTGAGAGCGACCGCTACATGCAGCTGCCCGGATGTTGCAGCCCCCCCGACGACGAGCCCGGTATCCAGAAAGGCTTCTTCGACAGCTTTTGGAAACGGAAGAAGGAACACTTCCTGTTCCTATGGCCTGATCAACACAGCAAGCCGATGTTGCCTTCAAAATGCTCACTCACACTAGGCCGACCCGACACCGATTTCGGTCTGCCGACTGTCGGCAAAAGCGTTTTTCCAGTCATGTCGGCGCCTCTGCCACACTGTACCGACGCCGACAATCTGCCGATGGTCGGCGGAGAGCTCGACGACGGTACAGTGTGACAGAGGCGCCGACACGAAGGTAAAAAACGCTGTCGCCGAGAGTCGACAGACCGAAAGGTCCTTCTTCCATGACATGTAAGTAAATGTAAAGGATGCTTTGCAACCCTCTCGTAGCAACTACTGTGCTCATCTCCCACGCTAGAGCACTGGTCGGCTTTTTAAGCATAGACTGGCGCAGCCGAAGGCGGTATTACGACAGTGAGATTCTGAAAAGACGAAGATATATACGACAATGGTACGAGTGTGTGAGGATGATGGCGTCAAGACGGCTGCACGACGCCCGTATGACAACGATGGCATGACGCTGACGGCGTGATCACGGTATGACGACAATCGGATGACAGTGAAACGGCCACGACGGCATCACGAATGCACGTCGATGATTACAGCGATCACATGACAACGGCGTTATGATTTAATAGCTTGATTACGATGGAATGACGTAGAATGACGTCACGGTTAGTATAATGAGAATCGAATAAAGACTATGATGACGATGGCGTGACGACTGTATGACGACGATGGCACATATCCAGCGGCATATTCGTATGGGAACTGTGCGACTGTCGTTTGCGTTAGGAAAATTCTGGTATAAGTTGTCACGAGGTCTGTTGTGGCCTGCTAAAGGACTACGCAGTCTTGCTTGGAACAGAGCAGTACAGGCCCAGCAACATGCCGTTAGTCAGCTAGACTGTGTGCTACCCCCGCCCCACTCCCATTGTTTGTTTTTTCTCATCCACATCGCTCTATCGTGTCTACGATACAGCGATGACGGTACATATGCCACGCGCCATGACCTGCATTCTCGCAACAGTTGAGAGCTGAATCAGCTGGACGTATTGGCAATCGCCTATTTCCCAGCCTTCAACAGTGCAGGAATTATCACCCTGTGCTAACGAGCCTTCGATATCGCTGAACAGAACTGTGCAAGAGGACGGAAAGCAGTCTTTGTTCGTCGGGAAGTGTGTGGCGGGGACGCGCTGACACCATGTAAATACGGCCCGTGAAAACGACTGCCAAGTAGTTGAAAAAGCGCCTACCTGCACGCCGTTCGACCTCTTCGAATTGGAAATGCACAGAGCAAAAGTATATAGCGGCAATAAAATCAAACGTTGGAGGGAAGCAAATGATGAAATGATTGAAAGGGGAATGTCATGCATCCAGGACCGGAATAAATGTACGCAGCAAAGAAAAACGCCTGACTGCACATCAAATACCCGAGTTTTGTAGAAACATTCCCCCTAAGGGAAACAAGTAAAACCGGAGAAGCGTCGCTCATTTACGTATGTAGGCACCCGCCACCAGCGGAGCAACGGCGACAGCTCCACTGACACGTTTCCTTTGAACTGAACTTTTTTACAGGGATGAAAATGATAACCAGGATAGACGGGTTTGTTCTGTCGGTGAAACTCCTGTGCGCCACGAAAGTGGCGAGGCGTAGGTCGCTGCTGCTGGCGTGTCGGTTTCGGGCTGAAATTTTTATTTGTGTCGACATCGCGTGAACAGGCCACTGCATCATGAGATGCATGGTTCTAAAGCGCTGGTTCTCCGCATATATCAGTCCCCGGGCACGCGCAGAAGCCGTTTAACGCGATAAATGAACGATTTGGCGAAGAATAATTTTCCCCCTAAAACTGAAAAAATGGTAAGCCTATAGCCCATGAAAATATCATTTTCCAAGAAAAATTTAAGTGTCTCTAAAACTCTGGTTCTCCGCATATATCAATCCCCGGGCACGCGCAGAAGCCGTTTAACGCGATAAATGAACGATTTGGCGAAGAATAATTGTCCCCCTAAAACAGTAAAAATGGTAAGCCTATAGCCCATGAAAATATCATTTTCCAAGAAAAATTTAAGTGTCTCTAAGGAGCTGGTTCTCGGCATATATCAGTCCCCGGGCACGCGCAGAAGCCGTTTAACGCGATAAATGTACGATTTGGCGAATAATAATTGTCCCCCTAAAACAGTAAAAATGGTAAGCCTATAGCCCATGAAAATATTTTTCCAAGAAAAAATAAAGCGTCTCTAAGGAGCTGGTTCTCGGCATATATCAGTCCCCGGGCACGCGCAGAAGCCGTTTAACGCGATAAATGAACGATTTGGCAAAGAATAATTTTCCCCCTGAAATTGAAAAAATCGTACCTATACCCATGAAAATATCATTTTTCCGACAAAATATAAAGTGTCTCTAAAGCGCTGGTTCTCCGCATATATCAGTCCCCGGGCACGCGCAGAAGCCGTTTAACGCGATAAATGTACGATTTGGCGAATAATAATTTTACCCCTAAAATTGAAAAATATGGTAAGCCTATAGCCCATGAAAATATCATTTTTCCGACAAAAAATAAAGTGTCTCTAAAGCGCTGGTTCTCCGCATATATCAGTCCCCGGGCACGCGCAGAAGCCGTTTAACACGATAAATGAACGATTTGGCGAAGAATAATTTTACCCCTAAAATTGAAAAATATGGTAAGCCTATAGCCCATGAAAATATCATTTTTCCGACAAAATATAAAGTGTCTCTAAAGCGCTGGTTCTCCGCATATATCAGTCCCCGGGCACGCGCAGAAGCCGTTTAACGCGATAAATGAACGATTTGGCGAAGAATAATTTTCCACCTAAAATTGAAAAAATGGTAAGCCTATAGCCCATGAAAATATCATTTTTCCGACAAAATATAGAGTGTCTCTAAAGCGCTGGTTCTCCGCATATATCAGTCCCCGGGCACGCGCAGAAGCCGTTTAACACGATAAATGAACGATTTGGCGAAGAATAATTTTCCCCCTAAAATTGAAAAATATGGTAAGCCTATATAGCCCATGAAAATATCATTTTCCCGACAAAAAATAAAGTGTTTCTAAAGCGCTGGTTCTCCGCATATATCAGTCCCCGGGCGCGCGCAGAAGCCGTTTAACGCGATAAATGAACGATTTGGCGAAGAATAATTTTCCCCCTAAAATTGAAAAATATGGTAAGCCCATGAAAATATCATTTTTCCGACAAAAAATAAAGTGTCTCTAAAGCGCTGGTTCTCCGCATATATCAGTCCCCGGGCACGCGCAGAAGCCGTTTAACACGATAAATGAACGATTTGGCGAAGAATAATTTTCCCCCTAAAATTGAAAAAATGGTAAGCCTATAGCCCATGAAAATATCATTTTTCCGACAAAATATAAAGTGTCTCTAAAGCTCTGGTTCTCCGCATATATCAGTCCCCGGGCACGCGCAGAAGCCGTTTAACACGATAAATGAACGATTTGGCGAAGAATAATTGTCCCCCTAAAACAGTAAAAATGGTAAGCCTATAGCCCATGAAAATATCATTTTCCAAGAAAAATTTAAGTGTCTCTAAGGAGCTGGTTCTCGGCATATATCAGTCCCCGGGCACGCGCAGAAGCCGTTTAACGCGATAAATGTACGATTTGGCGAATAATAATTGTCCCCCTAAAACAGTAAAAATGGTAAGCCTATAGCCCATGAAAATATTTTTCCAAGAAAAAATAAAGCGTCTCTAAGGAGCTGGTTCTCGGCATATATCAGTCCCCGGGCACGCGCAGAAGCCGTTTAACGCGATAAATGAACGATTTGGCGAAGAATAATTGTCCCCCTAAAACAGTAAAAATGGTAAGCCTATAGCCCATGAAAATATCATTTTCCAAGAAAAATTTAAGTGTCTCTAAGGAGCTGGTTCTCCGCATATATCAGTCCCCGCGCACGCGCAGAAGCCGTTTAACACGATAAATGAACGATTTGGCGAAGAATAATTGTCCCCCTAAAACAGTAAAAATGGTAAGCCTATAGCCCATGAAAATATCATTTTCCAAGAAAAATTTAAGTGTCTCTAAGGAGCTGGTTCTCGGCATATATCAGTCCCCGGGCACGCGCAGAAGCCGTTTAACGCGATAAATGTACGATTTGGCGAATAATAATTGTCCCCCTAAAACAGTAAAAATGGTAAGCCTATAGCCCATGAAAATATTTTTCCAAGAAAAAATAAAGCGTCTCTAAGGAGCTGGTTCTCGGCATATATCAGTCCCCGGGCACGCGCAGAAGCCGTTTAACGCGATAAATGAACGATTTGGCAAAGAATAATTTTCCCCCTGAAATTGAAAAAATCGTACCTATACCCATGAAAATATCATTTTTCCGACAAAATATAAAGTGTCTCTAAAGCGCTGGTTCTCCGCATATATCAGTCCCCGGGCACGCGCAGAAGCCGTTTAACACGATAAATGAACGATTTGGCGAAGAATAATTTTACCCCTAAAATTGAAAAATATGGTAAGCCTATAGCCCATGAAAATATCATTTTTCCGACAAAATATAAAGTGTCTCTAAAGCGCTGGTTCTCCGCATATATCAGTCCCCGGGCACGCGCAGAAGCCGTTTAACGCGATAAATGAACGATTTGGCGAAGAATAATTTTCCACCTAAAATTGAAAAAATGGTAAGCCTATAGCCCATGAAAATATCATTTTTCCGACAAAATATAGAGTGTCTCTAAAGCGCTGGTTCTCCGCATATATCAGTCCCCGGGCACGCGCAGAAGCCGTTTAACACGATAAATGAACGATTTGGCGAAGAATAATTTTCCCCCTAAAATTGAAAAATATGGTAAGCCTATAGCCCATGAAAATATCATTTTCCCGACAAAAAATAAAGTGTTTCTAAAGCGCTGGTTCTCCGCATATATCAGTCCCCGGGCGCGCGCAGAAGCCGTTTAACGCGATAAATGAACGATTTGGCGAAGAATAATTTTCCCCCTAAAATTGAAAAATATGGTAAGCCCATGAAAATATCATTTTTCCGACAAAAAATAAAGTGTCTCTAAAGCGCTGGTTCTCCGCATATATCAGTCCCCGGGCACGCGCAGAAGCCGTTTAACACGATAAATGAACGATTTGGCGAAGAATAATTTTCCCCCTAAAATTGAAAAAATGGTAAGCCTATAGCCCATGAAAATATCATTTTTCCGACAAAATATAAAGTGTCTCTAAAGCTCTGGTTCTCCGCATATATCAGTCCCCGGGCACGAGCAGAAGCCGTTTAACACGATAAATGAACCATTTGGCAAAGAATAATTTTCCCCCTAAAATTGAAAAAATGGTAAGCCTATAGCCCATGAAAATATCATTTTTCCGACAAAATATAAAATGTTTCTAAAGCTCTGGTTCTCCGCATATATCAGTCCCCGGGCACGCGCAGAAGCCGTTTAACGCGATAAATGAACGATTCGGCGAAGAATAATTTTCCCCCTAAAACTGAAAAAATGGTAAGCCTATAGCCCATGAAAATATCATTTTCCAAGAAAAATTTAAGTGTCTCTAAAACTCTGGTTCTCCGCATATATCAATCCCCGGGCACGCGCAGAAGCCGTTTAACGCGATAAATGAACGATTTGGCGAAGAATAATTGTCCCCCTAAAACAGTAAAAATGGTAAGCCTATAGCCCATGAAAATATCATTTTTCCAAGAAAAAATAAAGTGTCTCTAAGGAGCTGGTTCTCCGCATATATCAGTCCCCGGGCACGCGCAGAAGCCGTTTAACGCGATAAATGTACGATTTGGCGAATAATAATTTTACCCCTAAAATTGAAAAATATGGTAAGTCTATACCCATGAAAATATCATTTTCCCGACAAAAAATAGTGTTTCTAAAGCGCTGGTTCTCCGCATATATCAGTCCCCGGGCGCGCGCAGAAGCCGTTTAACGCGATAAATGAACGATTTGGCGAAGAATAATTTTCCCCCTAAAATTGAAAAATATGGTAAGCCCATGAAAATATCATTTTTCCGACAAAAAATAAAGTGTCTCTAAAGCGCTGGTTCTCCGCATGTATCAGTCCCCGGGCGCGCGCAGAAGCCGTTTAACGCGATAAATGAACGATTCGGCAAAGAATAATTTTCCCCCTAAAACTGAAAAAATGGTAAGCCTATAGCCCATGAAAATACCATTTTTCCGACAAAAAATAAAGTGTCTCTAAAGCTCTGGTTCTCCGCATATATCAGTCCCCGGGCACGCGCAGAAGCCGTTTAACACGATAAATGAACCATTTGGCAAAGAATAATTTTCCCCCTAAAATTGAAAAAATGGTAAGCCTATAGCCCATGAAAATATCATTTTTCCGACAAAATATGAAGTGTCTCTAAAGCTCTGGTTCTCCGCATATATCAGTCCCCGGGCACGCGCAGAAGCCGTTTAACGCGATAAATGAACGATTCGGCGAAGAATAATTTTCCCCCTAAAACTGAAAAAATGGTAAGCCTATAGCCCATGAAAATATCATTTTCCAAGAAAAATTTAAGTGTCTCTAAAGCTCTGGTTCTCCGCATATATCAGTCCCCGGGCACGCGCAGAAGCCGTTTAACACGATAAATGAACCATTTGGCGAAGAATAATTTTCCCCCTAAAACTGAAAAAATGGTAAGCCTATAGCCCATGAAAATATCATTTTTCCGACAAAATATAAAGTGTCTCTAAAGCTCTGGTTCTCCGCATATATCAGTCCCCGGGCACGCGCAGAAGCCGTTTAACGCGATAAATGTACGATTTGGCGAATAATAATTTTACCCCTAAAATTGAAAAATATGGTAAGCCTATAGCCCATGAAAATACCATTTTTCCGACAAAAAATAAAGTGTCTCTAAAGCGCTGGTTCTCCGCATATATCAGTCCCCGGGCGCGCGCAGAAGCCGTTTAACGCGATAAATGAACGATTCGGCAAAGAATAATTTTCCCCCTAAAACTGAAAAAATGGTAAGCCTATAGCCCATGAAAATACCATTTTTCCGACAAAAAATAAAGTGTCTCTAAAGCGCTGGTTCTCCGCATATATCAGTCCCCGGGCACGCGCAGAAGCCGTTTAACGCGATAAATGTACGATTTGGCGAATAATAATTTTACCCCTAAAATTGAAAAATATGGTAAGCCTATAGCCCATGAAAATATCATTTTTCCGACAAAAAATAAAGTGTCTCTAAAGCGCTGGTTCTCCGCATATATCAGTCCCCGGGCACGCGCAGAAGCCGTTTAACGCGATAAATGTACGATTTGGCGAATAATAATTTTACCCCTAAAATTGAAAAATATGGTAAGCCTATAGCCCATGAAAATATCATTTTTCCGACAAAAAATAAAGTGTCTCTAAAGCGCTGGTTCTCCGCATATATCAGTCCCCGGGCACGCGCAGAAGCCGTTTAACGCGATAAATGTACGATTTGGCGAATAATAATTTTCCCCCTAAAACTGAAAAAATGGTAAGCCTATAGCCCATGAAAATACCATTTTTCCGACAAAAAATAAAGTGTCTCTAAAGCGCTGGTTCTCCGCATATATCAGTCCCCGGGCACGCGCAGAAGCCGTTTAACGCGATAAATGTACGATTAGGCAAAGAATAATTTTCCCCCTAAAATTGAAAAAATGCCAAGCCCATGAAAATATCATTTTTCCGACAAAAAATAAAGTGTCTCTAAAGCGCTGGTTCTCCGCATATATCAGTCCCCGGGCACGCGCAGAAGCCGTTTAACACGATAAATGAACGATTTGGCGAAGAATAATTTTACCCCTAAAATTGAAAAATATGGTAAGCCTATAGCCCATGAAAATATCATTTTTCCGACAAAAAATAAAGTGTCTCTAAAGCGCTGGTTCTCCGCATATATCAGTCCCCGGGCACGCGCAGAAGCCGTTTAACACGATAAATGAACGATTTGGCGAAGAATAATTTTACCCCTAAAATTGAAAAATATGGTAAGCCTATAGCCCATGAAAATATCATTTTTCCGACAAAATATAAAGTGTCTCTAAAGCGCTGGTTCTCCGCATATATCAGTCCCCGGGCACGCGCAGAAGCCGTTTAACGCGATAAATGAACGATTTGGCGAAGAATAATTTTCCACCTAAAATTGAAAAAATGGTAAGCCTATAGCCCATGAAAATATCATTTTTCCGACAAAATATAGAGTGTCTCTAAAGCGCTGGTTCTCCGCATATATCAGTCCCCGGGCACGCGCAGAAGCCGTTTAACACGATAAATGAACGATTTGGCGAAGAATAATTTTCCCCCTAAAATTGAAAAATATGGTAAGCCTATAGCCCATGAAAATATCATTTTCCCGACAAAAAATAAAGTGTTTCTAAAGCGCTGGTTCTCCGCATATATCAGTCCCCGGGCGCGCGCAGAAGCCGTTTAACGCGATAAATGAACGATTTGGCGAAGAATAATTTTCCCCCTAAAATTGAAAAATATGGTAAGCCCATGAAAATATCATTTTTCCGACAAAAAATAAAGTGTCTCTAAAGCGCTGGTTCTCCGCATATATCAGTCCCCGGGCACGCGCAGAAGCCGTTTAACACGATAAATGAACGATTTGGCGAAGAATAATTTTCCCCCTAAAATTGAAAAAATGGTAAGCCTATAGCCCATGAAAATATCATTTTTCCGACAAAATATAAAGTGTCTCTAAAGCTCTGGTTCTCCGCATATATCAGTCCCCGGGCACGCGCAGAAGCCGTTTAACACGATAAATGAACGATTTGGCGAAGAATAATTTTCCACCTAAAATTGAAAAAATGGTAAGCCTATAGCCCATGAAAATATCATTTTTCCGACAAAATATAGAGTGTCTCTAAAGCGCTGGTTCTCCGCATATATCAGTCCCCGGGCACGCGCAGAAGCCGTTTAACACGATAAATGAACGATTTGGCGAAGAATAATTTTCCCCCTAAAATTGAAAAATATGGTAAGCCTATAGCCCATGAAAATATCATTTTCCCGACAAAAAATAAAGTGTTTCTAAAGCGCTGGTTCTCCGCATATATCAGTCCCCGGGCGCGCGCAGAAGCCGTTTAACGCGATAAATGAACGATTTGGCGAAGAATAATTTTCCCCCTAAAATTGAAAAATATGGTAAGCCCATGAAAATATCATTTTTCCGACAAAAAATAAAGTGTCTCTAAAGCGCTGGTTCTCCGCATATATCAGTCCCCGGGCACGCGCAGAAGCCGTTTAACACGATAAATGAACGATTTGGCGAAGAATAATTTTCCCCCTAAAATTGAAAAAATGGTAAGCCTATAGCCCATGAAAATATCATTTTTCCGACAAAATATAAAGTGTCTCTAAAGCTCTGGTTCTCCGCATATATCAGTCCCCGGGCACGCGCAGAAGCCGTTTAACACGATAAATGAACCATTTGGCAAAGAATAATTTTCCCCCTAAAATTGAAAAAATGGTAAGCCTATAGCCCATGAAAATATCATTTTTCCGACAAAATATAAAGTGTCTCTAAAGCTCTGGTTCTCCGCATATATCAGTCCCCGGGCACGCGCAGAAGCCGTTTAACACGATAAATGAACCATTTGGCAAAGAATAATTTTCCCCCTAAAATTGAAAAAATGGTAAGCCTATAGCCCATGAAAATATCATTTTTCCGACAAAATATAAAATGTCTCTAAAGCTCTGGTTCTCCGCATATATCAGTCCCCGGGCACGCGCAGAAGCCGTTTAACGCGATAAATGAACGATTCGGCGAAGAATAATTTTCCCCCTAAAACTGAAAAAATGGTAAGCCTATAGCCCATGAAAATATCATTTTCCAAGAAAAATTTAAGTGTCTCTAAAACTCTGGTTCTCCGCATATATCAATCCCCGGGCACGCGCAGAAGCCGTTTAACGCGATAAATGAACGATTTGGCGAAGAATAATTGTCCCCCTAAAACAGTAAAAATGGTAAGCCTATAGCCCATGAAAATATCATTTTTCCAAGAAAAAATAAAGTGTCTCTAAGGAGCTGGTTCTCCGCATATATCAGGCCCCGGGCGCGCGCAGAAGCCGTTTAACGCGATAAATGAACGATTCGGCAAAGAATAATTTTCCCCCTAAAACTGAAAAAATGGTAAGCCTATAGCCCATGAAAATACCATTTTTCCGACAAAAAATAAAGTGTCTCTAAAGCGCTGGTTCTCCGCATATATCAGTCCCCGGGCGCGCGCAGAAGCCGTTTAACGCGGTAAATGAACGATTTGGCGAAGAATAATTTTCCCCCTAAAATTGAAAAATATGGTAAGCCCATGAAAATATCATTTTTCCGACAAAAAATAAAGTGTCTCTAAAGCGCTGGTTCTCCGCATATATCAGTCCCCGGGCACGCGCAGAAGCCGTTTAACACGATAAATGAACGATTTGGCGAAGAATAATTTTCCCCCTAAAATTGAAAAAATGGTAAGCCTATAGCCCATGAAAATACCATTTTTCCGACAAAAAATAAAGTGTCTCTAAAGCGCTGGTTCTCCGCATATATCAGTCCCCGGGCACGCGCAGAAGCCGTTTAACACGATAAATGAACGATTTGGCGAAGAATAATTTTCCCCCTAAAATTGAAAAATATGGTAAGCCTATAGCCCATGAAAATATCATTTTCCCGACAAAAAATAAAGTGTTTCTAAAGCGCGGGTTCTCCGCATATATCAGTCCCCGGGCGCGCGCAGAAGCCGTTTAACGCGGTAAATGAACGATTTGGCGAAGAATAATTTTCCCCCTAAAATTGAAAAATATGGTAAGCCCATGAAAATATCATTTTCCCGACAAAAAATAAAGTGTCTCTAAAGCGCTGGTTCTCCGCATATATCAGTCCCCGGGCACGCGCAGAAGCCGTTTAACACGATAAATGAACGATTTGGCGAAGAATAATTTTCCCCCTAAAATTGAAAAAATGGTAAGCCTATAGCCCATGAAAATATCATTTTTCCGACAAAATATAAAGTGTCTCTAAAGCTCTGGTTCTCCGCATATATCAGTCCCCGGGCACGCGCAGAAGCCGTTTAACACGATAAATGAACCATTTGGCAAAGAATAATTTTCCCCCTAAAATTGAAAAAATGGTAAGCCTATAGCCCATGAAAATATCATTTTTCCGACAAAATATAAAGTGTCTCTAAAGCTCTGGTTCTCCGCATATATCAGTCCCCGGGCACGCGCAGAAGCCGTTTAACGCGATAAATGAACGATTCGGCGAAGAATAATTTTCCCCCTAAAACTGAAAAAATGGTAAGCCTATAGCCCATGAAAATATCATTTTCCAAGAAAAATTTAAGTGTCTCTAAAGCTCTGGTTCTCCGCATATATCAGTCCCCGGGCACGCGCAGAAGCCGTTTAACACGATAAATGAACCATTTGGCGAAGAATAATTTTCCCCCTAAAAATGAAAAAATGGTAAGCCTATAGCCCATGAAAATATCATTTTTCCGACAAAATATAAAGTGTCTCTAAAGCTCTGGTTCTCCGCATATATCAGTCCCCGGGCACGCGCAGAAGCCGTTTAACGCGATAAATGAACGATTTGGCGAAGAATAATTTTCCCCCTGAAATTGAAAAAATGGTAAGCCTATACCCATGAAAATATCATTTTCCCGACAAAAAATAGTGTTTCTAAAGCGCTGGTTCTCCGCATATATCAGTCCCCGGGCGCGCGCAGAAGCCGTTTAACGCGATAAATGAACGATTTGGCGAAGAATAATTTTCCCCCTAAAATTGAAAAATATGGTAAGCCCATGAAAATATCATTTTTCCGACAAAAAATAAAGTGTCTCTAAAGCGCTGGTTCTCCGCATATATCAGTCCCCGGGCGCGCGCAGAAGCCGTTTAACGCGATAAATGAACGATTCGGCAAAGAATAATTTTCCCCCTAAAACTGAAAAAATGGTAAGCCTATAGCCCATGAAAATACCATTTTTCCGACAAAAAATAAAGTGTCTCTAAAGCGCTGGTTCTCCGCATATATCAGTCCCCGGGCACGCGCAGAAGCCGTTTAACGCGATAAATGTACGATTTGGCGAATAATAATTTTACCCCTAAAATTGAAAAATATGGTAAGCCTATAGCCCATGAAAATATCATTTTTCCGACAAAAAATAAAGTGTCTCTAAAGCGCTGGTTCTCCGCATATATCAGTCCCCGGGCACGCGCAGAAGCCGTTTAACGCGATAAATGTACGATTTGGCGAATAATAATTTTACCCCTAAAATTGAAAAATATGGTAAGCCTATAGCCCATGAAAATACCATTTTTCCGACAAAAAATAAAGTGTCTCTAAAGCGCTGGTTCTCCGCATATATCAGTCCCCGGGCGCGCGCAGAAGCCGTTTAACGCGATAAATGAACGATTCGGCAAAGAATAATTTTCCCCCTAAAACTGAAAAAATGGTAAGCCTATAGCCCATGAAAATACCATTTTTCCGACAAAAAATAAAGTGTCTCTAAAGCGCTGGTTCTCCGCATATATCAGTCCCCGGGCACGCGCAGAAGCCGTTTAACGCGATAAATGTACGATTTGGCGAATAATAATTTTACCCCTAAAATTGAAAAATATGGTAAGCCTATAGCCCATGAAAATATCATTTTTCCGACAAAAAATAAAGTGTCTCTAAAGCGCTGGTTCTCCGCATATATCAGTACCCGGGCACGCGCAGAAGCCGTTTAACGCGATAAATGTACGATTTGGCGAATAATAATTTTACCCCTAAAATTGAAAAATATGGTAAGCCTATAGCCCATGAAAATATCATTTTTCCGACAAAAAATAAAGTGTCTCTAAAGCGCTGGTTCTCCGCATATATCAGTCCCCGGGCACGCGCAGAAGCCGTTTAACGCGATAAATGTACGATTTGGCGAATAATAATTTTCCCCCTAAAACTGAAAAAATGGTAAGCCTATAGCCCATGAAAATACCATTTTTCCGACAAAAAATAAAGTGTCTCTAAAGCGCTGGTTCTCCGCATATATCAGTCCCCGGGCACGCGCAGAAGCCGTTTAACGCGATAAATGTACGATTAGGCAAAGAATAATTTTCCCCCTAAAATTGAAAAAATGCCAAGCCTATAGCCCATGAAAATATCATTTTTCCGACAAAATATAAAGTGTCTCTAAAGCGCTGGTTCTCCGCATATATCAGTCCCCGGGCACGCGCAGAAGCCGTTTAACATGATAAATGTACGATTTGGCGAATAATAATTTTACCCCTAAAATTGAAAAATATGGTAAGCCTATAGCCCATGAAAATATCATTTTTCCGACAAAAAATAAAGTGTCTCTAAAGCGCTGGTTCTCCGCATATATCAGTCCCCGGGCACGCGCAGAAGCCGTTTAACACGATAAATGAACGATTTGGCGAAGAATAATTTTACCCCTAAAATTGAAAAATATGGTAAGCCTATAGCCCATGAAAATATCATTTTTCCGACAAAATATAAAGTGTCTCTAAAGCGCTGGTTCTCCGCATATATCAGTCCCCGGGCACGCGCAGAAGCCGTTTAACGCGATAAATGAACGATTTGGCGAAGAATAATTTTCCCCCTAAAACTGAAAAAATGGTAAGCCTATAGCCCATGAAAATATCATTTTCCAAGAAAAATTTAAGTGTCTCTAAGGAGCTGGTTCTCGGCATATATCAGTCCCCGGGCACGCGCAGAAGCCGTTTAACACGATAAATGAACGATTTGGCGAAGAATAATTTTACCCCTAAAATTGAAAAATATGGTAAGCCTATAGCCCATGAAAATATCATTTTTCCGACAAAATATAAAGTGTCTCTAAAGCGCTGGTTCTCCGCATATATCAGTCCCCGGGCACGCGCAGAAGCCGTTTAACACGATAAATGAACGATTTGGCGAAGAATAATTTTACCCCTAAAATTCAAAAATATGGTAAGCCTATAGCCCATGAAAATATCATTTTTCCGACAAAATATAAAGTGTCTCTAAAGCGCTGGTTCTCCGCATATATCAATCCCCGGGCACGCGCAGAAGCCGTTTAACGCGATAAATGAACGATTTGGCGAAGAATAATTGTCCCCCTAAAACAGTAAAAATGGTAAGCCTATAGCCCATGAAAATATCATTTTCCAAGAAAAATTTAAGTGTCTCTAAGGAGCTGGTTCTCGGCATATATCAGTCCCCGGGCACGCGCAGAAGCCGTTTAACGCGATAAATGTACGATTTGGCGAATAATAATTGTCCCCCTAAAACAGTAAAAATGGTAAGCCTATAGCCCATGAAAATATCATTTTTCCGACAAAATATAAAGTGTCTCTAAAGCGCTGGTTCTCCGCATATATCAGTCCCCGGGCACGCGCAGAAGCCGTTTAACGCGATAAATGTACGATTTGGCGAATAATAATTTTACCCCTAAAATTGAAAAATATGGTAAGCCTATAGCCCATGAAAATATGATTTTTCCGACAAAAAATAAAGTGTCTCTAAAGCGCTGGTTCTCCGCATATATCAGTCCCCGGGCACGCGCAGAAGCCGTTTAACGCGATAAATGAACGATGTGGCGAAGAATAATTTTCCCCCTAAAACTGAAAAAATCGTAAGCCTATAGCCCATGAAAATATCATTTTCCAAGAAAAATTTAAGTGTCTCTAAAACTCTGGTTCTCCGCATATATCAATCCCTGGGCACGCGCAGAAGCCGTTTAACGCGATAAATGAACGATTTGGCGAAGAATAATTGTCCCCCTAAAACAGTAAAAATGGTAAGCCCATGAAAATATTATTTTTCCAAGAAAAAATAAAGTGTCTCTAAGGAGCTGGTTCTCGGCATATATCAGTCCCCGGGCACGCGCAGAAGCCGTTTAACGCGATAAATGAACGATTTGGCGAAGATTAATTTTCCCCCTGAAATTGAAAAAATAGTAAGCCTATAGCCCATGAAAACATCATTTTTCCGACAAAATATAAAGTGTCTCTAAAGCGCTGGTTCTCCGCATGTATCAGTCCCCGGGCACGCGCAGAAGCCGTTTAACGCGATAAACGAACGATTTTGCGAAGAATAATTTTCCTCCTAAAATTGAAGAAATGGTAAGCCTATAGCCCACGAAAAATATGCGTGCATCATGAGACGCATGCGATTATGCAATGCGCCATAATTAGTTTGTCGCTGCGAAGTGAGCGCGATACTCCGTAATGTTCCCGTCGCGACAGCGCGGCCAGATCCGTGATTCGAGCACGATGGAAACTCGCCGAACGCGCACCTTTAACGTTGTACTTCCACTAAGCTGTGCAAGAACCGTTCCAGTCACGTGGTGCCCTGTTCCGGAAGAAAATGGCGTCATGGTTCGTCCACTTCGCTTCGCATCTGGATGCACAACCCTACCACGCGCGGCTGAAGTCGCCAGGAGTGATTTCGCTGCGCTGTATTACGAATTGCACTCCATCGCGGACAAAGCCGTCGGCGGCATAGAAGGAACGCACTTGTCAAGGCTCCGTCTTGAGCGCGCGCATGCAAGGGCGCGAATATCGCCAATAAAGTGGCTAAGCGAACTTCACCATTGGTGGCATGACCGGCGAGTGACAGTCTCTTGTGGCCCGCTGCCATCCCGTCCAGGTAGGCAAGGGACTCGGTGACCTCAAGCGCCACCCCGGAAACTCAACGCAACGGCGTCGCACAATTGCGAGCCTGCCATACACCACTCTCTCACACCACCTAAGCGTGAGCGATCGAAGCATGACGTCAGTGATCACCATTCTACCTCCTGCTGTATGTCGCAAAAAAAAAAAAAGATACAGAAGTATGTGTTGGGCAGCATTCTGAGCGCATTCTTTCATCCACTCCTTTTCCAGAACGATAGGCCGCGATAGCAGTCGGCTGTTATCGCAAAGTACTGGTCGCTTTCATTCACTTTGTTGATGTGCCGTTCCGGTGGCCGAGTGGTTTAGATGCTCAGCTTGGTATCGCAAGGGAATTCCAGCGGCGGTGGTTCGATTCCCGGCGCCTGCATTGCTTTAAAAAAATTGCGATGCCGTCACCGAGGCTTGAACGATCGTCAACCTACTGTGGGGCAGCTGTAACTTAGGGTGGGAGGGGGGTAGGTGTGAGGTATGCTGAGGATTAGGGGTGAGGTCGTGTTCCAGCCTCATCTGAGACCCGGGCTCAGATGAGACCTGGCCTCCACTCGGCCACCGGAATGTGGTGGACAAGAAAGAATGGTGTGTCGTGGTGCACACCATTTCTTCTCGCTGTCCCCCGGGTATCCGAGAGGGTGGATACCTGTTCTCCGCTTTTGCGTACTCGTGGACTGCACCGGCGCTGCACCGGACTATAGGCTGCACCGGCGCTGGATCACTGTCGAAGAATGGCGGCTAAAAGGTAACGTCTAACACATCGCTAAAACTCCATGCGCGTGAAAACCGACGCGACCTCATTAGACCCCCCCCCCCTATGCGCGTGAAAACCGACCCGACCTCATCGCTGATCGACCCCCCCCCCCCCCCGATACACGTGAAAACCGACCCGACCTCATCGCTGATCGACCCCCCCCCCCCTGTGCACGTGAAAACCGACCCGACCTCATCGCTGATCGACCCCCCCCCCCTATGCACGTGAAAACCGACCCAACCTCATCGCTGATGGACTCCCCCCCCCATGCACGTGAAAACCGACCCGACCTCATCGCTGATCGACCCCCCCCCGCCCCTATGCGCGTGAAAACCGACCCGACCTCATCGCTGATCGACCCCCCCCCCCCTATACGCGTGAAGACCGACCCGACCTCATCGCTGATCGACCCCTCCCCCCCCCGATGCACGTGAAAACCGACCCGACCTCATCGCTGATGGACCCCCCCCCCCCGATGCACGTGAAAACCGACCCGACCTCATCGCTGATCGACCCCCCCCCCGCCCCTATGCGCGTGAAAACCGACCCGACCTCATCGCTGATCGACCCCCCCCCCCTATACGCGTGAAAACCGACCCGACCTCATCGCTGATCGACCCCCCCCCCCGATGCACGTGAAAACCGACCCGACCTCATCGCTGATCGACCCCCGCCACCCGATGCACGTGAAACCGACCCGACCTCATCGCTGATCGACCCCCCCCCCCCCCTATGCACGTGAAAACCGACCCGACCTCATCGCTGATGGACTCTCCCCTATGCACGTGAAAACCGACCCGACCTCATCGCTGATGGACCCCCCCCCCCCTCCTATGCACGTGGAAACCGACCCGACCTCATCGCTGATCGACCCCCCCCCCCCGCCCCTATGCACGTGAAAATCGACCCGACCTCATCGCTGATGGACTCCCCCCTATGCACGTGAAAACCGACCCCCCCCCCCCCTCCTATGCACGTGAAAACCGACCCGACCTCATCGCTGATCGACCCCCCCCCCCCTATACGCGTGAAAACCGACCCGACCTCATCGCTGATCGACCCCCCCCCCCTCCCCGATGCACGTGAAAACCGACCCGACCTCATCGCTGATCGACCCCCCCCCCCCCCTATGCACGTGAAAACCGACCCGACCTCAACGCTGATGGACCCCCCCCCCCCCCTCCTATGCACGTGAAAACCGACCCGACCTCATCGCTGATCGACCCCCCCCCCTATGCGCGTGAAAACAGACCCGACCTCATCGCTGATCCACCCCCCCCCCCCCCTCCTATGCACGTGAAAACCGACCCGACCTCATCGCTGATCGACCCCCCCCCCCCCTCCTATGCACGTGAAAACCGACCCGACCTCATCGCTGATCGACCCCCCCCCCCCCCCTATGCGCGTGAAAACAGACCCGACCTCATCGCTGATCCACCCCCCCCCCCCTCCTATGCACGTGAAAACCGACCCGACCTCATCGCTGATCGACCCCCCTCCCCCCCTCCCCCCTATGCGCGTGAAAACAGACCCGACCTCATCGCTGATCGACCCCCGCCCCCCTATGCGCGTGAAAACAGACCCGACCTCATCGCTGATCGACCCCCCCCCCCCCCATGCGCGTGAAAACAGACCCGACCTCATCGCTGATCGACCCCCCCCCCCCCCCCCCTATGCACGTGAAAACCGACCCGACCTCATCGCTGATCGACCCCCCCCCCCCCCCTCCTCCGCCCCTATGCACGTGAAAACTGACCCGACCTCATCGCTGATGGACCCCCTACCTATGCGCGTGAAAACCGACCCGCTCTCATCAGTGAATACGTCAAAAAGTGTGAAAAACTGACCTGCCTCCATCGCCGATAGACGACCCCGCCATCCCGCCCCCTCTAAGTGAAGACTGACGAGACCTCACCGCTGACGGAAACCCGTTCACACGTGAAAACTTACCCCCAACCCATCGCCAATTGCCTCACCCACCCCCATGCACTTCAAGATTACCCCACCGTCATCGCTAATCTACACACGTAGGTTCGCCGCGATCCCATTGCCAATGAATTGGGGGAGCAGTATCACCTTGAGCAGACTTATTACGGCATGCAAAGGAAGACAATTACAACGCACTCGTGGGGTTCTCGGAACCCCACAGCTGCGGATGGCGCAGCGCATTCTTTTATTGCAGTTTCAACAGTCTTATCATACCTTGCTGGTGTGACACACGGACACAGTGAAGACACACAAGACGACACTCGCTGCACTTCCAACTACTTTATTTCAGAACACATACCAATATGGAGTGCAGCGAGTGTCGTCTTGTCTTGTGTGTCTTCACTGTGCCCGTGTCAGTGCGCTGCTTCACCAGCAAGGTATGATTACTCACCAACTAGCCCAACTTTCCACTTTATTGAAAAGTCTTGCTTTGCACTTCCAAAGTGAGCATGTGTTGCCTCCTTCTGCCTTCTTCGCTGCCTACAAAAGTGCGCGCGAGCAGATAAATGCGCGCTCGCGCGCGCGCGCGCGCACGCGCACACACACACACACACACACACACACACACACACACGCACGCACACGCACGCACACGCACACAGGCGCGCACGTATCCCCTTTCAGAGAAAATGGAGGCGCCCTGAAGTACCGCTCCTTACAAAGGTGGACAACGGTAACGCTACAAGGCTGGGCCGTTTGCGCCCGTATTGCGCCGTTTTCTGTCACTCATTCCGCACACGAGACGGTTATTAGCCCAGTCTGTTTTGCCTTCACTCTGCGAACGTCGCTAGTGCTTGGAAAGGTACGAGAGATGACTAGGGGACGGCGTTTGGGCGGTGGGTTACTGTGGGAAGGCATATACCGGCCAATCAAAGAGCCTCACCAGAGCAAGTGGGCGCACAAAATAAAAGCCGAGAGGGAGCGCGCCAAAAGAACCATTAGTCACGGCGTTTTCATTATTGGCGACGACGATGTGTGGCGACCGCGATGGCGGCTGTGCACGCTACGTTACCGTACGGGCAGCGTCGGGTTTTTTTTTTTCTCGTTCCCTTCTACGCTGAGCGGGTGCCCGCCCAGCAGTTGCACATTATGAAAGCTCGTCGTATTGCCATCCGTCTTTCCCTGCTGCCGAACCGATGAGGCGCGCAAAGGAGAATGCGGAGAATGTACCCCGCTTCCGCTGTTCCTGCGTGAGCAGTCGCTGGAGTGAAGGAAATAACGCGTTAGAAGAACGGCGTTTCCTTCGACGGGCACCGACAGCGATGTAGCGGACGTGCGGAAGCAAACTAAATTCGGAGACGAGATTGATTCATTCTCCCACTGATCGATGGATTGGTTCAGGACCTGTTCAAAGCGAGTGTGTGTGAACGAAGGAAGTACGCACTCTGACGAGACTTACACGACGCATATTTCGCGCAAGATTTCGAAGAGCACTTCCTTGGCACAAGTTACCAAATTCATTGGAGGTACCCCATGCTGCACTTCACTCTCTAGGTTTTGTGTAAGTGAATGTACGCGAACTTCAGTTTGCAGCAAGGAGCTCGTCTGCAACAGTCAATTTCCATAATTTGTGCGTTCATATGCAATAAGTATAAGCGCCTCGGGGATGAAAACATCTTGAACCTTAAATGAATCCTGGCAATCGCAGTAGCTCTCGTGCATCCTACTAAGCGCAAACCTAGCAATATTCCATTGCTATAGAGAGGGGATAAGAAAGCTCGCAGTTGGTCAACCATCTCGGACGTTTTTATAGTTAGCCTAACACCAGGAGCGAGTGCCACACGGGGCTGCTTAACCAAGGCAGAAAGCATATGCAAAGTAGTTCAGCCGAATGCGTTGCAGTAAATGCATTTCGAAACTTTTTCCGCTGGCTGCCATCCAATGCGACACTTTTTTTTTTACACATGCAGGAAGCAAACTTCTTCAAATGAAGCGAGGAAATGAAAAAATATCTTGCAAATATTACGTAGCATAACTTCAAACTACATCAGCTCTCTGCCTTTTTATTCACTAATCTCACGCTCCACATTCGCTGGTATATTAGCAGTCATATCGCGCCGCGCGGCCCGTGGAAGTAACTTCGCTATACTTACCATCCGAGGACGTGTACTGGTTCTTCAACTGGTGTTCTTCAACGTCATTAATAAGAGAATTCAGTTATTAGTCACAGCTGCAGCTAACATAAAACACGCGTAAAGGACGTCACCATCGCTCTTCAATACTTAGTGTAGACAGGCGGTACGACGTTCCAATGGAAGGCTGAAAAACGAGATGTTGAAATGGGCAGCGTGGTTTTCAATACGCTCAGCAAAGACGAAGATATTGCGCGGGGACCACTCGGATTTCCCCATTGAAATGCACGCGAAATACAAGAACACTCTCGTTGGGAAATCGTCGAAACCAACCTCAATGAGCTATTCCTTGCGCATATTTGAGAATACTTATTTTCCCCAATTGGCTCTTTTCGTTCGTATCTCTTGAGCTTATAAATCGTATTCCCTTAACTATCAGTGAATACGCTGTGGTATTCTCGTTCGATTGGTTTTATTAAACACGATTTAGCACTTTCCTCGCGAGAGCACGCCTGCCTTTGTCATGCACCTGCTTTGACCATGCCCAACGTAAACCCCTTTTCTTAAACCCCCGCAAGAAAACACGAAGAACCAATCTCACTTTCTTACTTGGATTGAGTGCAGACCGCTGAATTCTCGCAGATAAGAAAATGAGCAGCCGCGAAAAGAAAAGGTAAATGCCAAGAGGTTATCTTCACGGGAAAGTCCGCTTTGCTACTCTGTCCTGGGAAATGTGAAAAGGAGGGTAAACAAAATACGACACATTTAGGGCGAGAACAACACTCGCCCAAAATAGAACACACGCTGAACCTCCGTGGGCGTTCGTGCAGGCCACTTGGAAGGAAGCTCACCGCACACCTGCCAAACAGTGGGGCGCCTATTGAGGAAAGCCATTCGCAAACAGACAATCATTTAACAACGTTGTCACCTTTATTGTAAAGATAGAACATGCCCCTTCCAGTAGTAAGGAACGTGTCTCCAAGACGCAGTGCTTTCGTCTCCACATTGGGCGACGCCGACCACTGCAACGAGCGTGAGTGAAGTCGCGGAGAAGTAAGGAGGCCACATTGGTTTCATTCTACCATGGCTTCGGGATGTTGAAGTAACATATGAGCACCGAGACTCGCGCAGCACGCTCTATAGGCGTCCAATTAAGTGACGACACGACTTGTCATATTGCAGATGTGGACCAAATTCATGATTCAAAAGAAATAGTGATACCGAGAAGTTCAGTGTTGGTTGTTTAGCAATAAGGCTACGCTGCACGGAACCCTTGATCATCGAGACGTTAAGGCAAAGTCGTAAGACTTTACGTTTCCTCTTGCTCCGACTGTCACAGGAAGAACGTACTTGCATGCAATCAATAAGCCATTTTGTTCGCCTGAATCATCGAAACTCTATCAATCACTCGAAGTGCCCGATACTACGGCTAGATTAAGAGCGCTCACTAGACGGGGCTGTATGATTTTCAAATTAAATAATTCACATCTTTACGCAGCGGCCGAAAGAACGTGCGGGTACGACATTCTGTCGCAGGATGCCGCGACGTTCAGTTAATCCGAGAAAATATGTCTCAGCAGCAAACAAATATAGTAAACGTCGCGGTGCGCACGCCATACCGCGCAATTGTGCTTCGAACTTCATGTGTCCACTAAAAGATGGTCGCCCAAGTTTTCACAAAACGCCACGTACGGCCAATTCTTGTTCACGCTAATGCTCGCATGTGAACAGAGCAGGCGAGTTCAAGAGGAAGTTTCGCCAACATCTACGTCTGCGTACTTGGACAGGGGTTTCATCTCGGAATCATCCGCACTTTCCTTGTATCGTCGCCGGCATCGGTACAGTGCCGTGGCTACAAACAAGACGGTAACTAAGATGCCAGCGGCGATGAGAAGGGCCGGAACCATCCAGGCTGACCCGGTAAGTGGCGCGGCCGCCGAGTGCTTCTCCTGTAGCACCGGCATTGCCGACATGTCGTTCAGCATGACATCGTTGCCTTCGTCGTTTTTCGACCGAGCGCTGGACGTGGACGAGGTCCCAGGCGGCTTCGTGACGTGTTTCATCACGTGGTTGCTGTCCTCCGTCGGCACGAATTTGGGACTGCGATAAGATGGCTGCCGGCTCGAATAGGGGCGGTTGGAAGTCGGCATACCTGAAGTTGATTGGTTTGAAATCGCAGGTCTTGAAGTCAACGTGCTCGCCAAATATGAGAGTGTCGAAGGATGGACGTCGGGAGGCGAAGTTGTAAGAGCTTCCGTCTTATTGGTTGGCTTTTTAGTCCACATGGCGGGCTTTGTGTACAGTTCCGTGGCTTTCTTCCTCGGCTTGGTAGGCTTGGTCGGCTTTGTCAAGGGAGTTGATGCAGCCGTCTGGGCCATCGAGAACGCTCTCGTTACAGGACCTCTAGTAGGGGGAACGGTTGAAAACAGCCTTGAGTACGCAGTGCTATATGCTGTTGTCGTGTTCCTTGCGATAAAAAGGCGGGTAGTTGGACGACGAGTGGCCGCTGTGCTTTGTGGTAGCCAAAGCGTTGTACGCTTGGTGGCTTCTGTTCTCGTTGACGTGAATGTGCGCCAAGAAGTAGTGCGGCTTCTCGTATACGGCGCTGCAGTGGTCGCCTTGCTTCCTGAGGGTTTTACTGACGTAACATCCGGCCCCACCGTATTGCCTTCAACGCTTGGGTAAACGCTTGGCCATGTGGTTGGACGAAGCCAAGTTGTTGTGTGAAGCCAAGCGGCAGTTGTTGGTGGTTGCCGCCTCGGTGTAGGCCCTAGTGTGCCCGATACTGTCACCAGCGTAGTTCTTGGTGCAGTGGCCGAGAACGCGGGACTTGCGGTGGTCGCATGAGGCTTTCTGCCTGCGCTCAAAGTTGACGGCTTTTGCGAACTGCTAACAACAAGACGCGTAGTAGGAACGGAAGCAGTGGTCGGGTATATTTCCCGCCAAGAAGAACTTGAACTTGCGCTGTAGGTCGAGGCCACGGTAGGCAAGTTCGAAGTATGCGGCGATACTTTTGTCGCAGGGGGCGCATGTGTCGGAAGCGATGTTACCAGACTTGTCGTGAGCGCTACTGCGGCTGAAGGGCCGGATGTTCCTCCGCGAATCACGCTGATCGTGGGAACAGCAAGTGACCATGGCGTTGTAACTGGCCAGGACGACGATGGCGAATGAACAGAGGCTGTAGTTTGGGAAGACCTTGGCTGCGCCGTGGACTCGTATAGCAAAGTCGTAGGCGTTGTCCTCTCGGAAGGCCGCTGGTCGCGCCCGTGTGTGGTCGGAAAGTCCTCGGTGCTCGTTGCTATGGCACCGACTCTGTTCGTGCCAGTCTCTGCCACATCTTCCTGATTCACGGAAGTGCTAGCCTCCGTCGTCGTCGTCGTATCCCACGTGTCACCCGAATCTGCCAAGAGCAAAGAGATTAAGAATGCAATAAATACAGCAGATTTCAAGCAAACATCACTCTCCCTGCAAACGTAAGTATACTGACACTAACGTGCCTAATGGAGAAACGAATTTGCCCAAATTACTTTTCGCAGAAAACAATCAGCCTATAGCCCCCTTAGAAGGTCAGCGTACTCCTGTTGGCTCAATTCTCTGAAAGGTTCAAAGTGGACGCTTACTTCACTACTCCTGCAATTGCACATATACTGACCCTAACTTATACGCTTAGCAAACGAATTTGCTCAACTTAGTTATAGCGGGAAAAAACCCAGCCTATAGACCGTACCACGCCGCACGCCTATAGACTGAATTCTCTGAAAAAATCATGCGCTCTGCACCGAGATCCACTATAGCGAAGGTAAAACAATTGAACATCCTTTCAAAATTAACTTTTAATGCTCTGAGTATTCTAGGGTAAACCACTAATCTATTCCCCTCGGAAATATGTCCGTCCGTCCATCTCTCTGTAACACGTGACACGAAGCCTTCCACAGGTATGCATGGGGTCCTATGGAGGCAATGTGATAATGCCTGACGACAAGGTGCGACTGCTGAAATGAATGATTATGGCTATATATCGCGAGCACTCAAGAGGCATTAACAGTAATTAATGCTAATCGAAGACTAATATGAATCATTACGACGAAGTCAATTAAGACTAAATAACACGCCTTAATATTACGAAACGTGTAAGGGAAGCAGATGGAGATTACTTAACTACCAATTAGAACCAAAAACGGAATAATTAACCACAAGGGTAACGAAATGACTTAGGTTAAGTTAATTAGTCCAATCAATAGTAACTAAGGCGATTGTGGGCTTTTAGTAAATACAAACTGTACCAGGTTTGCTGCTAAGAATAACTTCTTGCTTCCTAAGGTTTCAACTAATTACGGTAAATCACCTTCATCCGTCTGTGCGATCACACTATGGAATCATTTACACGTGCCTCTTAAATCCGCCATTTCTTCACTTTCATTCAAAAATTCATAAAATGATTGTTTGTTAAATTGTTCATGTTCGTGCATCTTTAGTTCTTGTACTAGATTTGTACTTATACATAATGTCTGTATTTATCTAGTTGTTCCTTTCTTACATTAAGGTTTGTTTGTTTTTATGCTGTTATGCTTAGTGCTATTTCTTATTGATGTATTGGTTCTGTTCGCACTGCTGCCAATCCTTGTAATATTTATATGTGAAATTCAAAGAGGGTCCCGTTGCACGCTTGAGCTTTGGGACCCTTGCCGGTATGTTTTATATGCTGTAATTAACATCCAATGTATTAATAAACCAACAGAAACACCTGAATCCCGTGTCATCCACCAACGACCAGAAAAAAATAAATTCAGCGAGACACCTGATTCTTGCAATAGGATGGGAGTTGCCTAATTGGTACTCCATTTTTGCAAGAACAAAATCAACACACAACGAAAACTCTCCTCTTGCCTCTTAGTCCTCTTACGACCGTACTCCTCTTTGCTGCACACGTGGTCCGCAACATCTTGCATGTTGGCAAGGATAGCACGGTGCGGGGTTACAAAAAAAATGCAAGTACGCGCAGAGTTAGACAGCGTAACGTAGGCAGCAAGAACAATCTTTCTACTTTCAATCAAATGTGCAAATCATTCGCACAAGCAGTCCTTGTCCGACATAACGTAGATAGCAGTGTGTAAAACTCACCCGCCGCCTTGCACTCAAATCACATCACACAGAGGTCAACACACCAACAGCTATTACTCGGCTTACGAGACTGATCTCAAGTTTACAAAATATGCCCTGCACTGTGGATTTCCGAACGAGTTAGATTCAGGTGAATACCTTTCACTACTATATGGCCTAAGATGCATCCACTTTCATTTCCACTTATCGATCATTTCGTTATTTCAGTTAGTAAGTAGAAGTAATTTCTCCTATGCTGTCCTTGGTGTCATGTTTGTTAGCTTCTTATGATATGATTACTATATATATATATATATATATAGAGAGAGAGAGAGAGAAAGATATGACGTACATGCGTAAAAATGAAGACAAAGAACATAGCGGAGGATGCAGCGTCACGCTTAACCGTGAATTTCATATATATATAAAGTCCATCAAGGCCGACAAGAAAGTAACAAGAAATCGTTTTGTCTGGCATCAATATTAAAGTTTTACACATCATTATCTACAACACGAGTGCTTCTTCATAATGTCGTAAGCAGTGTCTAGTTTTGCGGTGGCAAACATATACATTTAGGAGTTTAGCAGAAGTCTCCACGTAACAAAAGAAACAAAAAATAGAAACACGCACACAGTCAGCGAGACCATCTGACGAGGAGCACGTTGTTATTTTATATTACTTTTATAGCCTGTTTACAGAATATGCAAAAACGTCAAGCTACAAGCAGCCTGCAAGAAACTACAACAGACAACGAACCACACTAACACACAGAACACAGTACAGGCAGCAGATGTATGCTTGCGCAGGCGTCACAATAACGCTAGATTTTGGCTAATGTAAAGAAGTAAAACAAGCAAATATAAATATCATTAGTGACAAAGTAACCAGTTTAGATATTTATTTAGAGCCATCTAAAGAGGTTTCTTGAACTGACTAGATAATCTGCTTTGGTAATGCGTCGAATTACAAACTGATATGAGACACTGAAAGCACCAATCAATTTTTCCACTTATCAGAGCATGTCTTTGGTTGAAGATTGTGAAGCCAAAAAAACCTGGTACAGTTATAGTGTTGTCGGGACAACTGACCGAGCAACTGCTTATATATGCGCGTCGCAATACATTACAGCTGACGACCGCCAACTTCAGGAGAAATAACTGTGGAATAGAACGATTGCTCCTCTCAAAGTAAAGAGTTTTATGCTGGAAGCGAAGCATAGCATACCTAAGAAGCGGTGCTCTTGTTGGCAGGCGACGCCGTTAGCCTAAAAATGCAACCCGGAGGAACTCCGTCTTTACGCGTTTTTACAGTGGATCTTACAAGTGCTTTCGCCCAACGTCTCGAGGTAAGATATGCGTGCAATAATTTCAAAACAAGAAGTCATAAAGGAGACAAATGATGTCATCGTTAGCGAACGTGACTTTTCTCGGACCAGTCTAAGTTCTGCGGAGGATAAGGGGACGGCCGGAAAAGGACTGCCTGACGCCGCCTAAAAGCAAGAACGAGCTCTTCCGTGAGCACAAGGTGCGTTTCCCGCAACCTAGGCGCAAATACGTTATATCGCCACAAGTGGTGTTATCGTCCCATCTCATCGTCTTCTCCTGAAAGCGCTGCACCAGCGGATCTGCGACGCCGGAGGCCATATATAACCGGTGTCCCCCACCAACTGCGTGCTCATAAAACCGCATTCATATAGCGGCGCCCCGTTGACTTCGAGATGAGGCTATTTCCTCTATCCAGACGGCGTAGTCAGCACAGGGGCGTCGTTAGTGCTAGTTATGAGGCTACCCGCAGCACCGACGGCAAAACGAGGCACGTATAGATCAAACGAAGACGAGAAAAAAAAAGCGGAGTACGGTATGGGCTTCGGTGCTCAGGCTAAGTGCAATGCTGGGTGCTTCTGCAAAGACCAACACCGAGGAGGTCACGTGCGGGGTTGGGCTGACGTCAAGTTTGGGTTACCCGTTATGGCGCTGTAGATTCTGAATACAATGTCACGTATAGCTACTTTCATGCGCTGTTTCGCACACTGCCACAGTAGGTCGTTTTTGTAGTGCCTTTCCGAATATGATTATCATAATGGAATATACTGAAGTCACCCCGATGGAGAAACGAGATAAACGCAAATTAAAAGAAACCTCACGCAGTATCGAATCAGACCATCACATACAAAAATTTATGCTCGAACTGCGTGAACAAATAAGTTTTGTTAAGCAGGGCTAGCTGGTTTACGCGTCGCCTATTTAATTACTTAAGGCTACAACAACTACCCCTATGGTTCAACAAAGGCTTTCAACCAATCATAGCTCCCATTTTCCCTATATAAGTGGAATACGTTGTCTAATGTAATATCAAATGAACGTAACCCTTCAAGTTACCGAGACGAATTGCGAACACTGGGGAAGGGGGGGGGGGGGGAAGGGGATTGAGAAAGAATCTATGCAGACAACCACATACTATTTATTTATTTTCACTTTACTTCAGTTATACTTACTGTCGCGTAAGCTTGCCGCGTGGCTGTTCTACTTGTGTTGTTTGATTACGTTTTGTTACTTTTTCCGCTCTTGTACGCATGTTATCGGTTTTTGTCCTGATTTTTTTACAGTATATATCTTTATTGTTGATTATTGATGATTCTCCCCTCGCGAATATGTTGTGCCCAACCAGGGACCATCAAAGAGAAATACATGATAATGATGACTGATGGCGAGCAGCGCAGGCGACGGTATAAGTGACACAAACAGGACAGATGAGCTATAGAGTTCGTAGCCAAGGCATCTGACCACGTTATATCACTTGTACCGTCGTCTTTGCTGCTTATAACGTAGAGCGCAAGAAAGTATTCTTCTTGGTGCATGTACAGAAAGATATATCTAGGCATCAAGTATGTACACATAATTGTCAAAACAAGCTTAGTCGCGTTCACAAGAACATTCTACTGCAGAAGCAATTAGGCGGACGCTGGAGGCGCCGTCGCCGCCGTCGTGCTGTCCCAACGACGACACGCAATGCGAGGCCTGTAGGTTTAGAAGGTCTGCAGAGATGCGGCGCAGTGCATGCAGAGGCGACGAAGTGAAGTGGAAGCCAAGTGGTGCATACACTGGTCTGAGCGGAGCGGGCATGACGCGTCCAGCTAAATCTAATCCTTTCTTCGGGCACTGACTGACGATGACGCTTTTCGTACGCTCTCTTCTCGTGCACCTTCGAGGCTCGACGCCGGCAACGGGAACGGTGTATCACGAAAATCACAACATGTACGCAACGGTGTTCCATATACTGGTATGGTTTTCTTTTTAGGTACTCATAAAAAAAAAAGCTCGGCAGCGTGTCACATTCCTGTCACACGTGAAGGCCCAAGCATGCTGCGCACGTGGTAACCTAATTAATGGTACTTCTGGAGGGGTCACACTTCTTGTGATACGTTACGAGCCGCAGTGTGAAGTGAACGAATGGCGCTGTAGGTCGTCCTCCTCGACGACACATGCAAGCACTGAATGCACTACCGCTTGGTGAGCATCTTCCGCCTGTAGCATACTTTCGAGGCCTGCCGCGCAAACCAATGGGCCGTGGGCGAGAATCCTCCATCGCCTTCTCTGTCGCTTCACAGTCGATACATATATCTTCATGTTATGGGGGCATGAGCTATTGCTGATCTAGTGCATGAACTATTGTATTGCTATTGCACCCATGATCAAACTGGGATATTAACGAAAGGTGCGTATTCGAGTCGGTCAGCTATTGAGAATGGCCTAAGTCGACTACTTCTTCGTGCACGCATGTTGAAGTTATTCATTTCGAAATGTCTTCTAGGATTATCGTGCTTGGTGACTGACGCTGTGGCGGAAGTTGACCTATTATGTAACACGAGAACATTACGTGCCGACTAAGAAAACGAAGGTGCGTTATTTTTCGTTCTCTAACGTGTGCAGGCTACCGCTAATTCACTGTCACTGTCATTAAGCTGTTTTATCCCTGTATACGGCCCTTTCGATCGAGTGATCGTGCAGTTCCTTATTTTGTAAAGCCAATCCAGGGTGCCAGATCAACAATGCTTAGAAAATCCTACCGTAAAAATGTTTTAGGAGCACGAAGGCGAGCAAATCGTCTTTCCTAGGAGCTTCGCAGTTAGTTACCTGTATTGGTATGTACACTGGTGCGGCACCCTGCATGGCACACAGAGACACGTCTGATTGTTATCATCTGAGTGATACCTTAATACAGTTCAAGGCTACGCATAGTACAATAACACGTTGCACGTATGTATAACGTGTCCACAATGTTCAGGCTTGACTCACCTCCTATTTCGATCGCGGGCAGAGCTGTGGCAGCACCTCTAGGCCCGTCGCCGTTCGATAATGCGGCTATTTCTAAGCTAAAAGCTTAGTAACGACATGCTAAGAAGTTTCCCAATCCCAAAAACTTGACACCTCTCGGGAAAACACGAAGACTTGCCACTCGTCGTCAACAGCACGTTCGCGGTGCACCCTCTAGCGCGATCCCACATACCAGCATGGCACCGGATGATTCACGGTTGTGATATCAAAATGTGGTCACTCTCTCGAGTGTCGCCGAATGGAACAGACGTGCGGACTGAATGAGCCTTCTCAGCGCAGCAGGAGCAGCGTGCCAAAGCGATGAGTTTTGTTTGTTATTTCGCTCGTTCTTCTTTTTTTTTTTTTGCCGAGCAGTTCTATAAATTATTTTTCACGCTTTTCAGTTTCTAAGGCTTTTTGCTTCGACATAAGTAGCTAAAGAATAACTAATTTTTCCAACAACTAGGGTTACATTGTACTGCGCCTTGGTAGTACGACATAACGGTTGGTACTAGGGGCAACCCACGCGTTCATGTTCGGAGTGGGAGCGCTCTTATGCGGAGAAACGCGGTTTGAGTCAGTACGCGAAGCGAACTATGCAGCTTTTATATGTGGGATCTGTGTGCTAGGGTCGCGGCTAGACCGTCTAAAGAAGAAGAAGGATAAGCCAGCTAAGTGGGTTGTAAAGCTAGAAAAGGAATTCAAGAGCGAACAGAAGCAGAGGAAGGAAGTAGAAGAAAAGCTGGCCACAATAAAAAATGAAGCCGAGGGCCGCCATTCCGCAAAGCAATGGTGAACGCTTCGATGTGAGCACCGCGAACGGGGCTGGCAAGGAAGCGAGAGCAGGTAAAGAAGCTGACACCACCACGCCAGAAAAAGTGGCGGAAACGTCAGTGGAGGTCACGAAGGGGCTATCACTGGCGTGCTGGCCGCAGAAGACGACAATAAAGCAAAGGCCAAGGATGAGACTGGAGGGAAGGGCATCGCGGCCTCAGGTGAAGCTTTGGGCGACGAGGAGAAGGAGAAGCGTCGAGTTGTCATTGTTGGCGACTCCAACATGCTCAAAGTAAAACCGGCGATAGCAGAGAGGGCAGGTGCAGGCGAACGAATCCAGGGGCGGCTTGCACGAACATTTAATACCGAATAACGAATTTAAGTTGTTGTGCGGACTAGGCGCTGTCTGTGGAAAATTTAAGAACGCGTTCTTAAATTCCTTATTATCTTCGTTAATCTTGGCGCAAGCGGCCCCAGGTTACCGTTCTTCCGGTAAGACCGATTAGGAATGTGATAGCGAATGCCAAGGAATGCATGTAGGTCACAATGAAGGAGAGGCACCTATTGGTGATAATGGGCGGAGTGACGTACTACAAGGACGAGGGGCAGGGATCGCGAAGCAAACAGCCAAAGGGTTCACAGACCTCCGGAAATGTTTCAAAGGAAATACAAGTCGCAGTGTGCACGGTGTCAGAGCTTGAAAGGCAGGGGTATGCAATTGAAAGTGCAGTGCTCGCAGTAAACAGCGAAACTTAGACCCCTAGCTAAGGCAATCAATTTTACGGTCATTGACATCAAACGAGAAGTGCAGGCCGCGAAGGCGCTTTTGTGTGTGGCGGGATACATTTTAGTGAAAGTGTAGCAACACCGGTTGGGCGTCGATTCGCAGCGCGGTCCGCAGCTTTTTTAGGCGGGCCCCAGGCATGCAGGAAGGAAGCGTAATTATTGGCTGTAGCGACACACCAGTACAAGGCCACAAAGAGTTGGGAATTAGACCACAAAGAGTTGGGAAAAGACGCACGAAGGTTAAGAATAGAGGAAGTAAAACTTGTTACACAAACATAACAGGGTGGTTGCAAGCAGGAAAAATGGCTGGAAATTCAAACGCAGCTGAATGACGAAGCGATCAGCGTGCACGCGTTGACCGAAACGCATCTACGAGATTTGGGGGAACCGCGTGTTATTGACAATTTTGTGTGGGAAGGATGCAACAGAATGTCTGGGTCGAGGAAAGGCGGAGGCATACTAATTAGGCGAGGTCTGAAGTGGAAAAGAGTAAACGAGGCCTGTAAGGAGCATTTATGGATGAGCGGCACATGGTAAGGCAAACAGACGTGGCTTGGAGTAGCTTACCTATTGACAGGTATTGATAGCAGAGATAAAAATAAAGAATTGATCGATTGCATTAAAAGCGATAGTAATCAGTTCAAGAAATCGGGCCAGGCGATACTTGTGGGATACACGATACTTGTGGGATACATGAACGCGAACATGGATGATTTAGACGGATATACTGATTACAACGGTTCCCTAGAGCTGGATCTGTGTGATGAAAAGAACCTTATGGCAGTTAACTGGGAGAATAAGTGTCTGGGACAGGTAACATGACAGTGCGGAAACAGGCAGTCGTGTATAGGTTACGCCTTAATCTTAGAAGTGGTCGGCGAACATGGAAAAAATAGCCCGGGTAGCGATCACAGACATTTATCATTAAAGTTTGAGAGAAATACTAACACAAAACACGAACCAATAGCATCAGAATTTCTAAATATGAATCAAGACCAAATAACAGAGATGGAAAAAAACATTAAGAAAATGGGAGCTTTTCCTAGATCAGTCCGGGAATATAAGGAACTGGTAGACGTTATGCAGCAGAAAATAAGACAGACAAAGCAAAATAATTGTTGGATTGGAAAGAAATTGTAAATTATGGAACAAGAAAATAAAGCAAGCTATAGAAGAGCTTAAGCAGGCGTCTAGGGATCATCGGGAAACGAAAAAGTTGGGATTACACTAAGAAGAAGCGCGCCTTAGATGGAACAAATACCAAGAAAAAAAGAAAAGTAGCGTGTGAGCTCGTGCAAGGCAAAATTAAGAGAGAGAGAAAATAATGCAGAGAAAGGCAGGGAGGTTAACCAGAGGTAGTTCCGGTTGGCTACCCTGCGCAGGGGGAAGGGTTGAGGGGGATAAAAAGAGAAACAGAGTGGAAGGGGGAGATAGAAAGAAAGGGAGACAAACACGAACAAAGCGCGTACACTGCAGATCGATAGGGGGCGGCATTCTTGGAGTCTGTCGTGAAGCCCCGTAGACCGCAAGAACCTTAATAGCGCGAGTAAGGCCTTCAATGCGGATGTTCTTTCGGAGCATTGGCCTAAAGCTTTTAGTTCTGAAAGTGGACGATTATCCAACTGGTCCAGTACTCTGCACATCACTTGTCTCTGAGCGCTGTATCGCGGGGAGACACAGATAATATGTGCGAGCGTCTCGTCGATGTTACATATATCGCACGTGGGGCTGTTGGCCATTCCAATGAGGAAAGCATATGGGTTCGTAAAGGCAACGCCTAAGCGAAAGTGAACGTTGGGTGCTTAACATTCCGAAAAGAGACAAATGTTCCCTAAAATAGTTCTGGAACCACACAAGGGCACTCGGAGCTCCAAGTAAAAAAACCTCCCTGCCTTTCCTTCTTCCTCTCTCTCCTGCAAACGGCTATAAGGGATGAAGATAGTAACATCTACGAAGCAGACCATGCACTGCGTTACGCACCGACGTTATTAGGGATAACTTCGGCACTTCGGCAGCAGGACCCGATGAAATCCTAATACAGGTAATCGAAAACCTCGGTCCAGTGAGCAAGACACTGCCGACTAATGTCATAAAACAAGTGATTAGAATGAAGAAAATTCCGGTTGGATAGCGTGAAAACAAGATGAACCTCATCTACAAAGGCAAAGGTGATAAGGACAAGAGAAGCTCGTACAGGCCAGTTACAGTAATGTCGGTGGTATATGGAATGGCAATGCAAGCCATAAAATTGGGATTGTCGAAGTGGGTGGAGAAAAATGGTGTGCTAGTGCACTGCAGAACCGATTCAGGCCAGGCAGACGCGTAAAGGATAATATGTTTGTGCTAATTCAGTGCACAGAGATTTCAGTAGCTCAGAATAGGCCTTTATGGATAGCATTCGTAGATATTAAAGGAGCCTATGACAACGTAGACAGGGAATCGTTGTGGGATATTCTTAAGTACGAAGGCATAGAGGGTGATTTCGTGGAGCTGCTGAGGGAGATGTATAAGTGCAACCGAGTACAAGTTGTATGGGAAGGTCCAAAAAACAATGAAGTGGTGGGAATTCACCAAGGACTGAAGCAAGGCAGTCCTCAGTCTCCATTATTGTTCACATTTTATGTTAGGGGCATAGAAGACGACTGGAAAACAGCAAATTAGGGTTTGATTTATCCTACACGCGTAATAGTCAAATGGTGCAACAGAAGCTCCCTCGACTTCTGTATGCGGACGACATAGTGCTACTAGCGGGCAATAAAAGAGATTTACAGACATTTGCGAATAGCTGTGGCAATGCAGCGACAAATCTAGGCTTCAAGTTTAGTACAGAGAAATTGGGAATTATGATCTTTAATGACGACACGAGTAATTACCTGGTGTCAATTCAACAGCAAGTCATACCCACAGGGAAGCAATATAGGTACCTCGGCCTATCTTTCTTTC